>NW_019524979.1:0-23412 GCF_002814215.2 Seriola lalandi dorsalis | reverse complement strand
TCCACAGACTACATCCTACAATACAAAGACACTCTCACTACTCCCCGGTCCGTTTCAGACCGGCTTTCTATCACAACACAGAAACAGCCCACCTCAAAGTCACCTACGACTTCCTCTCATCAGATTCTGGACACCTCAAAACCTCATCCCCCTGGCCCTCACAGCAGCTTTCAACACCATCAACCAACTATGGGGTGCCGAATGTAAAAATTCGGTTACAATTTTGATATATACTCGTCAGTGGCTGTGTGAGCTGAGGCTGCTGCAAGGGGGCGTGGACCAGAGCGCTGGTGTGGGTTATTTGCTTATTTTCTGAACATTTAGCTTTACACTTGGAGACCCATTTAGATTTAGATTTAACATTTAGATTTGGGTTTGATTTAGATTTAGATTTAGAATTAATATCTACATTTAACATTTAAATTTAGATTGATTTGATATTTACATTTAGATTTAGCATTAAGAATTAGAATAAATATTTGATTTAATATTTCAATTTAGATTTGATATTTACATTTAGATTTAGCATTTAGATTTAGAATTAATATATACATTTAACATTTCAATTTAGATTTGATATTTACATAGAATTAATATTTAGATTCAATATTTAACTTTTAGATAACATGATGTTTTACATGAATTTCTGTCTCAAATGAGAGCAAAACTAGCTAAATGTGAGGAAAGTCAGTAACCAAGTGTAACCAAATTTTTACATTCGGCACCCCATACACACCATTCTGCTCTCCCGCCTTCAATCCTCCCTCAACATTAACGGTGCAGCCCCTCATGGGTAAGGTCACATCTCACAGACAGACAAAGGGAACGACAGAGACTTTTCCATAGCTGCCCCCTGTCTCTGGAACTCTCTCCCCAACACATCAGAGACTGCACCGAATTGTCCACATTCAAATCCCTAATCAAAACTTACCCTTTCAGAGGTTGTATCAGCTGTTTCTGTGTTGTATACTTTTAGTATGTTTCTATGATTTATTTTAAAATCATGTAGAGCGTCTTTGTGTACCATGAAAAGCGCTATATTAATAATATATATAATAGCTCAAACTCAGCATGATAAAACAGAGGTTCTCTTCATTAGCACCAAAAGCACCAAACCCGACAGTTTCTCTTTACATATCGACAATGTCACAGTTCTTCCTTCACCCCAGGTTCAGAGTTTGGTTGTCATCCTTGACACCACCTTACACCTTTGCTCTTTGTTATTTAAAACATATGAAGTCTTGCAACCTACTGGGGCTTCCTGGGGGCTCACCTGGTAGAGCATGTACCACTTAGGCTCAGTCCTTACTGCAGGGACCATTTGCTGACATGCAGCAAAGGACCTGTGGCCCTTTGCTGCATGTTATCCCCCCTCTCTCCCCACCTTTCCTGTCACACTCTCACTGTCCCTATCCGAATAAAGGCAAAAAACTGCCCAAATAAATAACTTTTAAAAAAAAGTCTTGCAACCTCCTGCCTGTCTCACTGCCATGGGGTTAAAGGCTTCAGCTGTGTTGCCCCTCAACTCTGGAACCACAAGGAATCTGTAATATTATTTGTCTTCCTGGTTTCAAATCCCACCTCAAAGCACAACTATTCAAACTTGCCTACTAGCTACTGTATTCTATGCCTTGCAAGTTTTGCAATTACTAAATAGCCCACGTTAGCATTAACAGCTGTACTTACCAGTCTTGCCAAGAGCTTCAGCCAAGATTGGATTTAAGAAAAGAGGTTATAATACGCCGTCTGAGTGACGCTACTTCTTCATGTTAGACTGGACATTACAGTGACTTGGTACCGAAAAGTGACGTAACAATCCAGCCAGACCGGGGCAAGCTGGTTAGTATGCTAACTTCTATCTCCTAGAAGATAATATAGAAATAGAAGCTATGTAATCTACCAAATTTGTTCTTCCCCAGAGAGCAAGCCATGGAATTGAAATCCAATTTAAAGCCAATTAGAATTTGGATCACTGCTCACAAGAGCTGTGATTTGTGGCGACTGTGGCAAGGAAAAACTTCCTGTAAAAGGAAGAAACCTTGGGAGGATCCTGGCTCTCTGGGGGGGGCCCGTCCTCCTGAGGGCTGGCGATCTTTCCGCTCCTCCTGGCAACAGGACATGCTCATCATCCATCTGCCCAAGGATGTGGTCTTCATCCATCTTTCTCTCTGGGTGTACTGGTCTGATCTCTCCATCTCAGTCATCCATCTTCACCCAAACTCTGAAATGAGAGGCAGAGAAATTAGCCACCTACCTTTCCACGGCTCATTCCGTGGATGTTGTTCTGTGGACTTGTTGTTTCAGGGATCAAGATGACTGATGATGGTGTCCAGTCTTCTGGAGGAGCGTCCCGCCGTCTATTCCTTAAAACAGAAGAAAATAAACTCAACTGTAATTTGTCTGAAATGTAAAAGAGAGCAGTGTTTGTGTTGTGTCTGCCACATCATCTCCATGATGTGTTTGACTTCAGTTTGTCTTCTTACCTGTCTTTGGTAAAACAGGATATAGGAAGTTCTTTGCCGGTGGTCACAGACAGAGGCACCACTTGTCTCAGTGACCACTGCATCATTGTAGGTGAACCACCGATCAGTCGGGTCTCTCTGGCCGACATCTGGATCCACCCCGTCACAGATGTAGTGTCCTAACAAGAGAGCAAACATTGTTAAATGGTTTGTCTTATGAAGGTGTTTTTCATCTAAATGATAGAGGCCATAGTGATTTAGTGTATATCATTGTTACTTAGAAATGTGAGTTTAAGGAAAATTAATGGATTATCTTACCTGTTGTTGCTGTGGGGCCGATATGGTTGACGGTGCTAACCAAACTGTAGCAGCCACCACCCTGAGAAGGACCACAATTGAAAAGTTAGTACGCACATAGTCCTAACATTTACTCATATCAGCCCCAGTCAAATTACCTGATAAACAATAGTTCCTAATAGTTTTTTTTTTACCTTCTTGGATGACACCACAACTTCTCTGGAAAGGACGATGGGGTCATGGTCTTTTATAAGCTGGTATGTTGGAGAATACTTGAAGCGCTTCACGTGTAAGACGAGCACTCTGTAGACAGACAGAAAAGATATGAGAAAAAGATAAAAATGTGGCGTAACAAATTGTTACTATTTGTATTTTTCATCATAAATACTCCTTAGAGTAGTTTGCCCAGTTTGATATCGATGGGTGAACCATGTATCATCACTGTGCACTGTGGTCAGGAGTTTGGTCACGCAAGATGGATTTGATGTCACTCACCTTGGCAGATTGATGAATGATGATTGCTGGCCTGACACGGTACCACCGCACTTGCATAAATACTCCAACTCCGTTTCCTGCAGAACGGCACAAAACCAACATATTTTCAGTACTATACTGGATTTACATACACAACAACAAACAGCTACACATCCATACACATACTGACGCAAGTAGCGATAAGTGGTGGTTGAAATGTGTCAGTGTTTTCCACATCATATCATCACATTATATCAGTGGGTTCTAATGTGAACGAATGAGGAGAGATGTTTCTTACCTTCTGGTAATCTTCGATCATTTCATGTACTGTTCCTCCTCCGGGTATCATGTCCAAGGATAAGTTTGTGAAATCCTCCTCTCTAGCAGATCCTGTTCCGCAACTACACATTGAATAGATAATACAGTTATAATATAGCTGCAGAGGTCATGATGATGCTGATGCTTAACTGAATAGTTAATGATCAATTCACCAAAATTACAAAAGATTGTTTTTTGTGTTTTTGAAAAAGAAAGAACTTCAACTGCAAGAAAGTCAAGTAGTGGTTGCTGAAAGGAATATTTAACTTATCCTGACATACTGCAAGAGATGATGAATGTGTGTGTGATGTTCGTAAGTGTGTAGTTTACCTCTTGCACTTCCTGGTGTTTAGCATTTTAAACACCATGTTATTCTCCACCGGACAGCTGTAGGTCGTGCCATTGCTGGCAGCCAGCACCTGCAGCTCTTGGCCCAAGGACCTGATCTGGTGCAGCACGGACGTGAGGAACTCATGAGCATCCTGTAAATATACATGCACACAATTGTACAGAGAGGTTTAAACACCAAGGAGAAACTATCAGGAAGTGGTGAAACAACAAAAAATGAAACCTGCTTACGCACTTTCTGAGTAAGATCTTCAAATTCACTGTCCCTAAGCGACACCACCTTCTTGAATGCAGCAAGAACGCGGAGTTTTTGACGAGCATTACTGGAGAAATGGGACTCTTTTATATCTATTAATGATCTAGAGAGGGTCGAGGGGAGGGGTTAGAGTCATTGTCCATGACATTAAATGTTGTGGTGTTCGGGATACAACTTAAGGATAAAATTTGTTCTTTTGTCTGAAGGGTGCTGTACCTTATGATTGATGCGTTTGGGCTCAGACTCAAAACCTGCTGCTGTTGACTAATGTCTCTGATAAAGCATACCAGTGTCAGGAGGCTCTGCAGGCAGGAGTTCATATAGCAGATCTGCACTGGGTTGGGAAACCTGACACAAAAAATGTACAAGTCAAACACATCTCAATATCAGCAATTCTTCAACGATATGTCCACAGACTGGAGCTCATTTTCTCCCTTGACTTTGATTTGGTTCATGCCTCTACAGCCTTGTTTCTAGTGTGTGTATGGACATGCAGATGTACTTACCCAAGACAGCTCATCTGCTTATATCTGGGGGTCTTAATGGGGGCCACTGTAACTTCCTTCTTTCTCTTAAGTTGGTCTTTAGGAACATTGTTCTGTTTTGGCTGTTCCTCCTTCTTGGTGTGGTGTTTAGGTGTTTTAGGTTTGGAGTGGCACTCCTCCTTCGGCTTTTGTTCTTCAGGGATGGGTCCAACCTTACATCTCTTCTGTTGGGGTAAACAAATACTGTGGTTGGATCATGCAAAGATACATTCATCAATTAATAAATATCTGGTTGAAATTGAGCGATGCACTTTATGTCAAACATACGTACCTTCCAAAACATCCACCAACGTGGCTTCTTCACCTCCTTTGATTTTTTGCCATCTGAGGTGGTGACGCTGGTGACAAAGACAAACGATGTGTGTTATCTCATTAGGAACTGAATGATTGGCTGGAGAGAACACTTACAGAGATAAATCAGTTTCTAGGCACTGCCTACAAAATACCAAATACAGCCTTGTATTGACACTAGCAGGATAAAAGTTCTAACTCCCCAAATTTATGGGATTCTCTAAGGCACACAATGTCCCAGCTGACAAAGGGGCTGAAGGATTAAAGACATGTAACCAGGAGAAGTGTTCTTACCTTTGTTTGTTGTCTTTAGGAAGATTTTCCTTTTTCTGTATGGAAGAAACCAAAAACACACAAAAAAAAGCAATAGAATTAGAATAAAATGTCAAATATCGCTGATGGTGTTTACAACTTACAAGTTCAAATATAATTCTTACTAACTACTTAAATTTGTTTAATATGAAACCATGACACTGTCAAACATACCAAGGGGCGCCCGAAGAGTCGATACCTCCACGGTTGCCTTTCATCTTTCTTCTTGGTGACTGCGTCGATGGCAGTGGCACTGGTGATAAGAGAAGAGAAAGACAGTTGGTTTTTCTGTAGTTTAAATCACAGATAGGGATCATTACGAGAAATAAATCCCTCTGTAGCTGAATTCAGCATCGTATTAACTACAACAGGTTTTATGTCTTTCAGCTTGAGTCCAACTCATATCTCAAGTCTCTGAGAGTCTCAAGTGAAGTCCTTTAATACGAGCCCAAGACAAGTCTCAAGTTTTTGTAGGAAAATCATTCTTACATTCAAAGCTGTGTTAGTAGTATTTGTATATGTGTGAAACGTTATTATTATTGAATACAGCAATTTTCATTGTTCCTATAGAAGCAATTTACACACACATGGCTTTCTCTCAGCACTTTGTGTAAAATTATTCACCACAGTGAATAAGAAAGGTAATGAACCTGACTATGGAGATGAAGAAATAGTCAGGAAAATGGTAATGAACTTCCTTACCTGCTCTGAGAGCTGTTGAGCTGCTTGAGCTCATCTGCCACATCTATAACTGCTGTTGATTCCTGTACACAGTAAAATATATAAACAACATTAAAATTAATGGAAACATAATGTGTCTTCACAGCTGATATAAACTGGTGTCACAGAAAAAGAAATTACAGAAAATGTGTAGTGTATCTAGAAAACAAACCTTTCCACAACAGGAAAATAAACGATACATCTTTAAAAGTTTTGTCAATGTTAAACTTGAGCTATCAAACTTGAACTGTCAAACTTAAACTGTCAAACTGGAGCTGTCGAACTGAAAGTAAACTACTCGTGTCTCTCTGTTGTGTCAACTGCTGAATGATTTGTTGTACGATCAGTTGCAGAGAAATTCTGTATGTGACATGCAGTAATGACACTTCTAGAATGTTACTATGATGTCATATTATCACTGTGTGTCATTCAAATTAGAGTGTAAACATGGTATCAATGTATTTATGTTTTAAAACTGATGATCTTAAAAGCCAAAAACTAAACATACACAAAATTTCAACAAAACGAAGTTTATTCATCTTCAAAGGCCTAATTGCAACCTGGTGCTTCAGCCATTTAAAAAACATGTCTAAATTAACTATGTAAATGTAGAAACGCATTTGGATATTATAACCATATGATATATATGGTTATAAAAACTAATCCATAATACATGCGATGGTTGACAACATTCATAACTGAGATCTTCTGCCTATTTATTGTTTACAGGGGTCAAACACATTGAGAATTCTTCTCTAGGCTGAAAGGGAACATAGTGCAGTGCAGGCACATGCTTCAGTGAACTCAAGTGCTACAGTTCTTACAGTATTTTGCTTGTTTAACTAAAGCTGTCAAATGTGGAGTAGAAAGTACAATATTTCCCCCTGAATTGCAGTGGAGTTATTTATAAAGTAAATCAGCTACAGCTTGTCCAACTGATTTGTTTATCAATGTCATATAACATTTTATTATGAAAATCCTATCAGCAGCAGCCTGACAACACAGAGACAAGAGACAGGTGAACTCTGTTGACCTAGTAAATTATCTTACCATAAGTTCAGGGGCTGAATAAAAAATATATACAAGAGTAAGTTGTTTTGACATAATTCAAAAACCTGATTCTTACAGTAAACTGCAGTATATATATAAAACATGCTGCAGTATAAACTATTGACAAATTAACTGCTAACAAAAAGAACTACAGTGGTTTATTTTTTCCCTAATCTTTGAGTTGATGAATTATTCCTTGGCAGTCTTGCTATAAAACACGTTAATACGTTGAATAAACATAGTCTTTGAAATTGCAACTTAAAATTTTAAGACAAATAATATTGCTTCAAAGTGTCTTTTCAAATCACATCTCTCCTTATGAAGCTTGTGAAAACACTTTCAGTCATTTAAAAACTAAACTCTCTAACAGTGTTGTAGTCTGCATGAACATTAAACACTGAACGCAAATAAACACAGACAAGAAATATTATCAAAAATAATCAAGTGGTTCTCTAACATAAGCTGTTGTACAGTATGTGTGTATTTATAAGGAACGTATGAGGGAACAGCTCTAAGGAGTGAATGAGTGGCCAAGTGACCTGAAAAAAAGTGTGGATAAGAGACTAACAGTGTGTGTGAGGGTGAGTGTGTGAACTGACTTATATAGAGTCTCACTCAAAGTCCTTCATTTGACTGGAGGCACATGGGTTGACTGATGCCATCTTTTTCTCAGTGACCTTCCCCATTTTCCAAGTCTTTGACCCATCCAGCCTTGACCCATCCAGCCTTGATGCCTGAGTGTGTATTAAGAGTTGGTGGGGAAAAAGGAAAGTGTACTTATTGAGATAATAATATAAATCTGTTACAGCACATTATCTTGCATCAGCACCACTGTCCTTTAATACCTTAGCTGTCGGTGATGCTACATTTGATCATTTTTTTAGGTGTTGGTTACCTGTAAATCAATAAAGTATTTAAATCCAATGCTGATTTCCTCAAAATCATGGTGCAGATTAAGTATTAGTTTGTTTTGCCTTGATTAAAGTCAAAAAGCTTCCTTAACACGCTCCAGTAATCAGATGTTTTAGGCAGCTTGTATGTAACCTGTGACTGCTGTGAGCACACAGTACCAGCTGAAGGATGTAAGCATCTAACCTTTGAATGAATTCCCGTGTGGATGCAGCTTCATCTTGGGACTGAAGATTGAGGCTGTAGTGAGTAGAAAAGACTGTGGCGAGCGAGGTGCCCTCACAAATGGTGTGCCCCTCAATGCTGATCATGAGGTGGCGAATACAGCTTCCTGGTGTTTCACCTGAAGTTTGACAAAGAAAAAAAAACATTGACATTGTCACACTGCAAAATGATGAGTGCCAGGGAAACTGAAATCTTTTTACCCATTCACAGATGAGTCCGTGTTGAACAGCCACATTATGTCTGCTCTGTTCAGTGTAATAATACTGGAAGTAACAACTGATGACAGTTTACCTAGCTGGCTAACATTAGCAAACAACCTCCCGGTCAATTCAGTAAAGTAAACGTTATCTAAATAAAATCAGCAGCTTCCTTTAGAGACTTGCACTTGTTGATGTAAACAGAAAGTACGGATGAAAAATGAAACTCACCCTGTAGTTTGGAGGATCAGGATCAGAGTCCAGCTCCTCTTTCTGTCACACGGTGAAACTGCCAGTGAAACGGTTGATAAAAAAGTTACCGTTACAGCGTTACCAACGTTTTCAGATTACAACAGCGATTCTTTTCCCGCTTAGCAACTGCACAGAGCTGTACTTCGAAGTAGCTAACGTTAGCTGACAAAGTAAACACTGTTTGCTTGTGTTTGTGTAAGCTCAGACTCTAATTTCAAATTACTTAAATTTAATTCAAGTCCAATGATCTTTACATTCACTCTGAATACAGTTCTACATTTTAGCGAAATAATCATAAACATAAAGATAAGTCAAGAGGATATCTTGGGCTTTAGTAAAATAGCTTGTTTTTTTTTGATGGCATTTTACTAAATAATCAATACAACTTGATAGGAAATGTGCTGTATTTTGCCTATGCTAACAAGCACTCACTTATCCATTTGAAGGATGAAAATAGATGAAAAAATATCAAACTGCATTGTCCAGTCCAACCTGTCTTACTCTGTTTTCCCAAAATGCATTGCAAAAAATATTGTAAATTACCGTTTTCTTTCCTCCAAGCAATAAAGCTGTAAAATACCGATAAAAATGTACAGCAATTTACTGCATTTAAAGATAACAGAATTAACAGTAAAATAAGTATTTGTTCTGTAATTTTATTGAGATTTGTTTGTTCATTTACAAAAATCACGTGGAATTACGGAAGTTTTCACAACAAAAATGTTGAATAAATGTGTTTTTGTCGATGTATAACATGTATAGGCAGTGGTATAACTATCATTGAGATTTTTCAGATGTTTTCCCCATTATACTTTTAAGGTAAAGTCAATGTTCGGAAAGCGGGTTGTGATAAATATATGCATTTTAAATTTGAGCACACACCCTGGACAGAAAGGCGCCTTATTCAAATACTAAAGTTTGAATCTTTGCCGTCCAATCAGAGCATTGCACTCGGCTCCGCCTCCTCGAGCTCCGGGACAGTTGTGTGTGTGAGCTAAGTTACAGTCTCTGCTCTCCTCCATAAGTCCGTCGGCTAACTTGCTCCTCCAAAGCTTTCTGTCTTCGGCTGCCAGGGAAAGGTAGTTTAACAAGGTAAAAAAAAATTATGAGTGGAATTATTTAGATTATGTTGTTTATGTGAAATTATGTAGATTATGTGTTTTCAATTACTGCTAGCTAACGTTGACCGTGAAGGGCAAACTGATAAGCATTTTAGCTGTGTCCAGATACGTTACCGTTAGGCTAACGTTAGCTCTAAGGTAACTTACAGCTGGTTCTGCCGTTGGTTGTTAGGTTCATAGACTGTAACATTATCAGCCGGTCTGTGGACAATCTTTTTTTCTCCAACATTTGGCGGCCACAGTTGCTGCAGAGGTTGAAATTTGCCGTGGAAGTCAATGTTACTCTTCCGGCTATTACAGACTCCCGCGTTTTTCTCCTATTTGAAGTGACATCGCCTGTGTTGTGGCTGTTGAGTGTTTTGAGAAAAACGCGGTGCCTGATTTTGCATGCCAGAACATACTATATTTCAGGCCAAAGTATCATATTTACCTTAGTTAAGTTATACTGTTCATTTGTTGATGATTATAATGTTATGGCTGTTTGACCAGTGTTAAAAGATGTACTCCTGTTGCATTCGTGGAACATCTGTTCAGTCAGTAAATGCATCTGTTGTGCTGTCCAGCAGGATGAGCCAAATATGTCCAGTGGCCCTGAAGTCCTGAAGTTGAGTGGTCCTCAGCTGAATCCTCGACATTATTACTTTTCTAGGTAAGATATACAACTCTAGAAAAAGTAAATGATGACTACATTGTGACTAAATAAATACATTTTTAAAACTTTTTCTTTTTTCACGTGTTAGGACATTGAGCTTGGCCCATTTTAAAGCTACCAAGTTCACCGCAGTGTTGTCCTGGTGTTGGTAGATCCATGAGCCTTCGTGTGGATCTGTTTCTGTCGGCACATTTCTGGTGAGTAACTCCATACAAACACAAATTCATACACACTTCCAGTAAATGTTGACTTAAGTGTTGTACACAGAACTGCAAAGCACAGTATTCCCGCCTTGAACAGGCTGTGTAAAAAGGAGCTTAACATTAACACTAGTTAGTTGTGTGGATCCGCATTAACCTCGGCGGATTGGGTGGGTTGAGATCAAAAAATGAACATTTTGATTAATAACAGATGGATGGATGTTAAAATGAGAAACATAGTAATTCAATTCTCTAAAATTTTGTACATTATGTTTTGTTGACATGCAAATTATATAGGCACTGGGAGTTTATTCGAAAACTAGATTTTATTTGGCTACCTTATCATCTGACTACGTGTTAGGTTATATTGTGGGGATGACATTGGTGCTTTCACAAAATATTTACACAATGAGATTTTTGATAAATAATCATCAGTAATGACTAAGTGTGTAAAGGAAATAATATTAATAAAATAATAAAATAGTCTGGTAAGTTCAGAAAATCATATCACTTTACTGTAATGCAGCCAGAGACAAAAGACAACATCATAATATCCATATATTTCCCAGTCCTAAGCCGACACTACTGGTTTTTATTTGAATTATTTTGGTGCTGTGAGATACCCTATACCGTTATCTTCAAAAATTCTAAAAATATTGTGATATAAATTTTAATAAATATTTCTCATCACAACTTTAGTTTCAATGAAACAACTTTTGATCATATAATAATTGTTATCTCTGCTCTCTCCCTGATGCTGGTGTTAGGTCAATTACTGCAACTCACTCCATCAAACCTGTTGAAACCCTTCATGTCCATATACAGTAACATTTGCTGCGCCCTTGCTGCTCCCTTGCATCAACAGCTACAGGACAGGAGGAGGCAGCACCTTGGAAACATCTTGACTAATAAAGGACACTTTTATGACAATGGACCTTTCAAAACCTTGGACTTCTATCGCCCTATGGACTGTAGTAGTAAGCCAGGGTATATCTGGGTTATACAACTCACATATATAACCCAAACCGCCTGTTCAACATCAGTAATCTTAACCATCAAGATGATCTGTAAGTATCATACTGAGCATGTATTTTTATTTAAAAAAAAAAAAAAACTTGTTTAATGTTCACAATCTTTTTGGTCATTAAAGTATTACATCCAACTTTTGCCTTGTATGTATGTCTTTGGGTTTTTACCAAAACAGGCTAAGATACTGTTAATAAAATACTTTTTTAACATGAAAGGTATGTTAAATATGCAAGAAATCTATATAAAATTACATGTAAAAACCAAAAATTTACAGTAGATTGTTGCAATTTTAAACCCCTACCGAGGTTTTCAACAGTTTTCTGACATTTTTTGAAAGAGAAATCAAATGTTTTTATGTGTGGTATATTATTTTATTACATCAAATATGAGTTAATATACAAGTTTTTTTTATGTAATTATGTAATAAAAATCAATTAATAACAGTACCTTTCTGCGATTTTAACCCTCATTATTTGTATTATAACAATGTTAGACCTTATTTATAGGTAATTTCATTGTTTTTATACGGGTAAATGGTCTTTATTAAACATTAAAAAGCCCAAGAAATACAGAAAATCTTTATTTATATTATATATATAACTATCTAATTTTTATGAGAGAGTTATTTTACATAATTTTCCATTATTTTTCTGGTGCCCCAGCTGCCGGAATATTACCAGTTTTTGAAAGGTTTTTTTTCTTTACAGTGATTGGAGAATAAAAATACTTAAATGCTAAAATATTAATAAAAATTTGAATGCAGCTGTTCACAAGAACCACTGTTGCCTTTTAATTATAAGCTTTCAAATTACAGTTAAATTTGTATATTATTAACCATTAGATGCATAGACCATTGGAACCTAAACTCTTCCATAAGTGTCTCAAAAATGACCCATAATATAATCAGGGTGTTTGTGTAATTGTAAGGAAATGCTATTTTTAAATACATATTTGAATTGCCTTCCAGCATCATTTAAAGTTTGAAATGTTTCTTGGAATATTCATAATAAAGTGATCAAAGTTGTAATATTATATTTCTCCAAGACATGCTACATATGGCAATTGATCTACAAATCTGACTGCAAGCTATTGTAATGTAAGCTAGCTTTACCTTTCCCATAAGAAAAGCACAGCTTTTTGATACATTTATGGAAAACTGGGGTAATAACAGTAAAACAGCATAAAAGTAAAGACACAATAAGACAGCATAATGCACCCAGCTCTCTTAACTGCTAACAAAAATGTACTTTGTTTACAGTAAACAACAATACAATATGATAATGTGTTTTGCTGCTAATAGCGCTGAATTGGAATTCATTGAATTTACTAGATTTCTAATGCATGTGATTACCTGCTCTAGCTCCTCCAGTATTTTTCTTTTTTTTCTTTGCAATGCATATTTCCTAAGTGCCACCTTTTTGTTGTCATCTTCTTCAGCTTGATGTGTGGAAAACATTGAACAACTTGATCAGGATGCCCAGATGTCGGGTCAGTGTGGGAGAGTAGCACCAAAAAACAGGGAGCTACTTTGCTCCCCTCTTGTGGAGTTGGTTTGAACATTTGAAATATATCTAATATGCTTCATAGTTTGCCTACGAAGTAAAAACAGTAAAAATTCTCTCCTTAAAATGGTTTGTTTTATTGCAAACATTCAAACAGGTCATATCACAGTCTGTGTGCTGGCTGACATTCAAAGAGGTAACTAAGATAAAAAACATTAGTTCAGTCAACATCCAGAGTAGCTTTAACTTGACTGAATAGATTTTTAATAGCTCACAGTTGAAATTAAATAAACACAAACCAGAATGTATGGTAAAGCTGAAAAAAAGACTTCACATACTGTCTTTGTTTTTATTCTAATTTTTATTTGATCAGATTCGTTTTTAAGCAATACTTTTAGCAAATATGTTTTTGTTTTTTTGCTTGAGTCCTTTACTTGCCAAGCGCCAGTCTAGAGATGGCCGGAACATCTTGTCACTTTCCGATACAGAGTCACTGTGGTGTCCAGGATTCATTGTCACAATGTGTGTATTTAACTATAGCAAATCTGAGAAAACTGTTATTGCTCAGGTTCACTCTCACCTTACCAATAACCATCTTTTCAGACAATTTATGTCTGGATTTTGCCAACTTCATAGCAGAATCACTAACACCAGCTGTTTCTGGGCTATTAACCATGGGCCTACTTGTGCTGCTTGATCTGAGCTCAGCCTTCAACACAATTTCTCATAATATTCTGCTAGACAGGTCCTGAAGGACAGTGAGTTGGAGTTGCTGCTGTTTACAGGAAGGACATTAAAACAACCACTATCCCCATTCCTGGTGCTCATTCTTGTGAACACCTCACCTTCAAACTCTCTGGTCCCACTCCTTTGGTCACTGCTGCTACCTACCGCCCCCAGAAAGCCAAACCCATCCTTTTTCTCTGACTTCTCTGTTTTTCTGACTCAGCTACGTGCAATCTCACCTGCCGTTCTCCTCCTGGGTGACTTCAATCTCCACACTGATGACATCGACTGTAAATCTGCCATAGTCGTGGTCACATGCTGAATCTGGGCTACAATACACCCAACACATCAACTCTCCAGCCTCAACCTCAACATCTCTGACCACCTACCCTCCCCTTCTTGTGAACTACTACAACAAAACAACTTCCTCCTGTCTTGATCAGCTGGCTTCCATCAAAAATCAAAACAGTCTCACACACTCAGCTCCCTGGTATAGTCCTGAACTCCGCCAAATAAAATCATGGGAGCGCCAGCTTGAAAGACTTTACAGGAAAACTGGTTTAACGGCGCATCTGGAAGCTTCCACAGACTACATCCTACAATACAAAGACACTCTCACTACTCCCCGGTCCGTTTCAGACCGGCTTTCTATCACAACACAGAAACAGCCCACCTCAAAGTCACCTACGACTTCCTCTCATCAGATTCTGGACACCTCAAAACCTCATCCCCCTGGCCCTCACAGCAGCTTTCAACACCATCAACCAACTATGGGGTGCCGAATGTAAAAATTCGGTTACAATTTTGATATATACTCGTCAGTGGCCTCGTCAGTGGCAGTGTGAGCTGAGGCTGCTGCAAGGGGGCGTGGACCAGAGCGCTGGTGTGGGTTATTTGCATATTTTCTGAACATTTAGCTTTACACTTGGAGACCCATTTAGATTTAGATTTAACATTTAGATTTGGGTTTGATATTTACATTTAGATTTAGATTTAGAATTAATATCTACATTTAACATTTAAATTTAGATTGATTTGATATTTACATTTAGATTTAGCATTAAGAATTAGAATAAATATTTGATTTAATATTTAAATTTAGATTTGATATTTACATTTAGATTTAGCATTTAGATTTAGAATTAATATATACATTTAACATTTCAATTTAGATTTGATATTTACATAAAATTAATATTTAGATTCAATATTTAACTTTTAGATAATATGATGTTTTGCATCAATTTCTGTCTCAAATGAGAGCAAAACTAGCTAAATGTGAGGAAAGTCAGTAACCAAGTGTAACCAAATTTTTACATTCGGCACCCCATACACACCATTCTGCTCTCCCGCCTTCAATCCTCCCTCAACATTAACGGTGCAGCCCCTCATGGGTAAGGTCACATCTCACAGACAGACAAAGGGAACGACAGAGTCTTTTCCATAGCTGCCCCCTGTCTCTGGAACTCTCTCCCCAACACATCAGAGACTGCACCGAATTGTCCACATTCAAATCCCTAATCAAAACTTACCCTTTCAGAGGTTGTATCAGCTGTTTCAGTGTTGTATACTTTTAGTATGTTTCTATGATCTTTTTTTAAATCATGTAGAGCGTCTTTGTGTACCATGAAAAGCGCTATATTAATAATATATATAATAGCTCAAACTCAGCATGATAAAACAGAGGTTCTCTTCATTAGCACCAAAACCACCAAACCCGACAGTTTCTCTTTACATATCGACAATGTCACAGTTCTTCCTTCACCCCAGGTTCAGAGTTTGGTTGTCATCCTTGACACCACCTTACACCTTTGCTCTTTGTTATTTAAAACATATGAAGTCTTGCAACCTACTGGGGCTTCCTGGGGGCTCACCTGGTAGAGCATGTACCACTTAGGCTCAGTCCTTACTGCAGGGACCATTTGCTGACATGCAGCAAAGGACCTGTGGCCCTTTGCTGCATGTTATCCCCCCTCTCTCCCCACCTTTCCTGTCACACTCTCACTGTCCCTATCCGAATAAAGGCAAAAAACTGCCCAAATAAATAACTTTTAAAAAAAAGTCTTGCAACCTCCTGCCTGTCTCACTGCCATGGGGTTAAAGGCTTCAGCTGTGTTGCCCCTCAACTCTGGAACCACAAGGAATCTGTAATATTATTTGTCTTCCTGGTTTCAAATCCCACCTCAAAGCACAACTATTCAAACTTGCCTACTAGCTACTGTATTCTATGCCTTGCAAGTTTTGCAATTACTAAATAGCCCACGTTAGCATTAACAGCTGTACTTACCAGTCTTGCCAAGAGCTTCAGCCAAGATTGGATTTAAGAAAAGAGGTTATAATACGCCGTCTGAGTGACGCTACTTCTTCATATTAGACTGGACATTACAGTGACTTGGTACTGGAAAGTGACGTAACAGTCCAGCCAGACCGGGGCAAGCTGGTTAGTATGCTAACTTCTATCTCCTAGAAGATAATATAGAAATAGAAGCTATGTAATCTACCAAATTTGTTCTTCCCCAGAGAGCGAGCCATGGAATTGAAATCCAATTTAGAGCCAATTAGAATTTGAATCACTGCTCACAAGAGCTGTGATTTGTGGCGACTGTGGCAAGGAAAAACTTCCTGTAAAAGGAAGAAACCTTGGGAGGATCCTGGCTCTCTGGGGGGGGCCCGTCCTCCTGAGGGCTGGCGAACTTTCCGCTCCTCCTGGCAACAGGACATGCTCATCATCCATCTGCCCAAGGATGTGGTCTTCATCCATCTTTCTCTCTGGGTGTACTGGTCTGATCTCTCCATCTCAGTCATCCATCTTCACCCAAACTCTGAAATGAGAGGCAGAGAAATTAGCCACCTACCTTTCCACGGCTCATTCCGTGGATGTTGTTCTGTGGACTTGTTGTTTCAGGGATCAAGATGACTGATGATGGTGTCCAGTCTTCTGGAGGAGCGTCCCGCCGTCTATTCCTTAAAACAGAAGAAAATAAACTCAACTGTAATTTGTCTGAAATGTAAAAGAGAGCAGTGTTTGTGTTGTGTCTGCCACATCATCTCCATGATGTGTTTGACTTCAGTTTGTCTTCTTACCTGTCTTTGGTAAAACAGGATATAGGAAGTTCTTTGCCGGTGGTCACAGACAGAGGCACCACTTGTCTCAGTGACCACTGCATCATTGTAGGTGAACCACCGATCAGTCGGGTCTCTCTGGCCGACATCTGGATCCACCCCGTCACAGATGTAGTGTCCTAACAAGAGAGCAAACATTGTTAAATGGTTTGTCTTATGAAGGTGTTTTTCATCTAAATGATACAGGCCATAGTGATTTAGTGTATATCATTGTTACTTAGAAATGTGAGTTTAAGGAAAATTAATGGATTATCTTACCTGTTGTTGCTGTGGGGCCGATATGGTTGACGGTGCTAACCAAACTGTAGCAGCCACCACCCTGAGAAGGACCACAATTGAAGAGTTAGTACGCACATAGTCCTAACATTTACTCATATCAGCCCCAGTCAAATTACCTGATAAACAATAGTTCCTAATAGTTTTTTTTTACCTTCTTGGATGACACCACAACTTCTCTGGAAAGGACGATGGGGTCATGGTCTTTTATAAGCTGGTATGTTGGAGAATACTTGAAGCGCTTCACGTGTAAGACGAGCACTCTGTAGACAGACAGAAAAGATATGAGAAAAAGATAAAAATGTGGCGTAACAAATTGTTACTATTTGTATTTTTCATCATAAATACTCCTTAGAGTAGTTTGCCCAGTTTGATATCGATGGGTGAACCATGTATCATCACTGTGCACTGTGGTCAGGAGTTTGGTCACGCAAGATGGATTTGATGTCACTCACCTTGGCAGATTGATGAATGATGATTGCTGGCCTGACACGGTACCACCGCACTTGCATAAATACTCCAACTCCGTTTCCTGCAGAACGGCACAAAACCAACATATTTTCAGTACTATACTGGATTTACATACACAACAACAAACAGCTACACATCCATACACATACTGACGCAAGTAGCGATAAGCGGTGGTTGAAATGTGTCAGTGTTTTCCACATCATATCATCACATTATATCATTGGGTTCTAATGTGAACGAATGAGGAGAGATGTTTCTTACCTTCTGGTAATCTTCGATCATTTCATGTACTGTTCCTCCTCCGGGTATCATGTCCAAGGATAAGTTTGTGAAATCCTCCTCTCTAGCAGATCCTGTTCCGCAACTACACATTGAATAGATAATACAGTTATAATATAGCTGCAGAGGTCATGATGATGCTGATGCTTAACTGAATAGTTAATGATCAATTCACCAAAATTACAAGATTGTTTTTTGTGTTTTTGAAAAAGAAAGAACTTCAACTGCAAGAAAGTCAAGTAGTGGTTGCTGAAAGGAATATTTAACTTATCCTGACATACTGCAAGAGATGATGAATGTGTGTGTGATGTTCGTAAGTGTGTAGTTTACCTCTTGCACTTCCTGGTGTTTAGCATTTTAAACACCATGTTATTCTCCACCGGACAGCTGTAGGTCGTGCCATTGCTGGCAGCCAGCACCTGCAGCTCTTGGCCCAAGGACCTGATCTGGTGCAGCACGGACGTGAGGAACTCATGAGCATCCTGTAAATATACATGCACACAATTGTACAGAGAGGTTTAAACACCAAGGAGAAACTATCAGGAAGTGGTGAAACAACAAAAAATGAAACCTGCTTACGCACTTTCTGAGTGAGATCTTCAAATTCACTGTCCCTAAGCGACACTGCCTTCTTGAATGCAGCAAGAACGCGGAGTTTTTGACGAGCATTACTGGAGAAATGGGACTCTTTGATATCTATTAATGATCTAGAGAGGGTCGAGGGGAGGGGTTAGAGTCATTGTCCATGACATTAAATGTTGTGGTGTTCGGGATACAACTTAAGGATAAAATTTGTTCTTTTGTCTGAAGGGTGCTGTACCTTATGATTGATGCATTTGGGCTCAGACTCCAAACCTGCTGCTGTTGGCTAATGTCTCTGATAAAGCATACCAGTGTCAGGAGGCTCTGCAGGCAGGAGTTCATATAGCAGATCTGCACTGGGTTGGGAAACCTGACACAAAAAATGTACAAGTCAAACACATCTCAATGTCAACAATTCTTCAATGATGTGTCCACAGACTGGAGCTCATTTTCTCCCTTGACTTTGATTTGGTTCATGCCTCTACAGCCTTGTTTCTAGTGTGTGTATGGACATGCAGATGTACTTACCCAAGACAGCTCATCTGCTTATATCTGGGGGTCTTAATGGGGGCCACTGTAACTTCTTTCTTTCTCTTAGGTTGGTCTTTAGGAACATTGTTCTGTTTTGGCTGTTCCTCCTTCTTGGTGTGGTGTTTAGGTGTTTTAGGTTTGGAGTGGCACTCCTCCTTCGGCTTTTGTTCTTCAGGGATGGGTCCAACCTTACATCTCTTCTGTTGGGGTAAACAAATACTGTGGTTGGATCATGCAAAGATACATTCATCAATTAATAAATATCTGGTTGAAATTGAGCGATGCACTTTATGTCAAACATACGTACCTTCCAAAACATCCACCAACGTGGCTTCTTCACCTCCTTTGATTTTTTGCCATCTGAGGTGGTGACGCTGGTGACAAAGACAAACGATGTGTGTTATCTCATTAGGAACTGAATGATTGGCTGGAGAGAACACTTACAGAGATAAATCAGTTTCTAGGCACTGCCTACAAAATACAAAATACAACCTTGTATTGACACTAGCAGGATAAAAGTTCTAACTCCCCAAATTTATGGGATTCTCTAAGGCACACAATGTCCCAGCTGACAAAGGGGCTGAAGGATTAAAGACATGTAACCAGGAGAAGTGTTCTTACCTTTGTTTGTTGTCTTTAGGAAGATTTTCCTTTTTCTGTATGGAAGAAACCAAAAACACACAAAAAAAAGCAATAGAATTAGAATAAAATGTCAAATATCGCTGATGGTGTTTACAACTTACAAGTTCAAATATAATTCTTACTAACTACTTAAATTTGTTTAATATGAAACCATGACACTGTCAAACATACCAAGGGGCGCCCGAAGAGTCGATACCTCCACGGTTGCCTTTCATCTTTCTTCTTGGTGACTGCGTCGATGGCAGTGGCACTGGTGATAAGAGAAGAGAAAGACAGTTGGTTTTTCTGTAGTTTAAATCACAGATAGGGATCATTACGAGAAATAAATCCCTCTGTAGCTGAATTCAGCATCGTATTAACTACAACAGGTTTTATGTCTTTCAGCTTGAGTCCAACTCATATCTCAAGTCTCTGAGAGTCTCAAGTGAAGTCCTTTAATACGAGCCCAAGACAAGTCTCAAGTTTTTGTAGGAAAATCATTCTTACATTCAAAGCTGTGTTAGTAGTATTTGTATATGTGTGAAACGTTATTATTATTGAATACAGCAATTTTCATTGTTCCTATAGAAGCAATTTACACACACATGGCTTTCTCTCAGCACTTTGTGTAAAATTATTCACCACAGTGAATAAGAAAGGTAATGAACCTGACTATGGAGATGAAGAAATAGTCAGGAAAATGGTAATGAACTTCCTTACCTGCTCTGAGAGCTGTTGAGCTGCTTGAGCTCATCTGCCACATCTATAACTGCTGTTGATTCCTGTACACAGTAAAATATATAAACAACATTAAAATTAATGGAAACATAATGTGTCTTCACAGCTGATATAAACTGGTGTCACAGAAAAAGAAATTACAGAAAATGTGTAGTGTATCTAGAAAACAAACCTTTCCACAACAGGAAAATAAACGATACATCTTTAAAAGTTTTGTCAATGTTAAACTTGAGCTATCAAACTTGAACTGTCAAACTTAAACTGTCAAACTGGAGCTGTCGAACTGAAAGTAAACTACTCGTGTCTCTCTGTTGTGTCAACTGCTGAATGATTTGTTGTACGATCAGTTGCAGAGAAATTCTGTATGTGACATGCAGTAATGACACTTCTAGAATGTTACTATGATGTCATATTATCACTGTGTGTCATTCAAATTAGAGTGTAAACATGGTATCAATGTATTTATGTTTTAAAACTGATGATCTTAAAAGCCAAAAACTAAACATACACAAAATTTCAACAAAACGAAGTTTATTCATCTTCAAAGGCCTAATTGCAACCTGGTGCTTCAGCCATTTAAAAAACATGTCTAAATTAACTATGTAAATGTAGAAACGCATTTGGATATTATAACCATATGATATATATGGTTATAAAAACTAATCCATAATACATGCGATGGTTGACAACATTCATAACTGAGATCTTCTGCCTATTTATTGTTTACAGGGGTCAAACACATTGAGAATTCTTCTCTAGGCTGAAAGGGAACATAGTGCAGTGCAGGCACATGCTTCAGTGAACTCAAGTGCTACAGTTCTTACAGTATTTTGCTTGTTTAACTAAAGCTGTCAAATGTGGAGTAGAAAGTACAATATTTCCCCCTGAATTGCAGTGGAGTTATTTATAAAGTAAATCAGCTACAGCTTGTCCAACTGATTTGTTTATCAATGTCATATAACATTTTATTATGAAAATCCTATCAGCAGCAGCCTGACAACACAGAGACAAGAGACAGGTGAACTCTGTTGACCTAGTAAATTATCTTACCATAAGTTCAGGGGCTGAATAAAAAATATATACAAGAGTAAGTTGTTTTGACATAATTCAAAAACCTGATTCTTACAGTAAACTGCAGTATATATATAAAACATGCTGCAGTATAAACTATTGACAAATTAACTGCTAACAAAAAGAACTACAGTGGTTTATTTTTTCCCTAATCTTTGAGTTGATGAATTATTCCTTGGCAGTCTTGCTATAAAACACGTTAATACGTTGAATAAACATAGTCTTTGAAATTGCAACTTAAAATTTTAAGACAAATAATATTGCTTCAAAGTGTCTTTTCAAATCACATCTCTCCTTATGAAGCTTGTGAAAACACTTTCAGTCATTTAAAAACTAAACTCTCTAACAGTGTTGTAGTCTGCATGAACATTAAACACTGAACGCAAATAAACACAGACAAGAAATATTATCAAAAATAATCAAGTGGTTCTCTAACATAAGCTGTTGTACAGTATGTGTGTATTTATAAGGAACGTATGAGGGAACAGCTCTAAGGAGTGAATGAGTGGCCAAGTGAACTGAAAAAAAGTGTGGATAAGAGAATAACAGTGTGTGTGAGGGTGAGTGTGTGAACTGACTTATATAGAGTCTCACTCAAAGTCCTTCATTTGACTGGAGGCACAAGGGTTGACTGATGCCATCTTTTTCTCTGACCTTCCCCATTTTCCAAGTCTTTGACCCATCCAGCCTTGACCCATCCAGCCTTGATGCCTGAGTGTGTATTCAGAGTTGGTGGGGAAAAAGGAAAGTGTACTTATTGAGATAATAATATAAATCTGTTACAGCACATTATCTTGTATCAGCACCACTGTCCTTTAATACCTTAGCTGTCGGTGATGCTATATTTGATCATTTTTTTAGGTGTTGGTTACCTGTAAATCAATACAGTATTTAAATTCAATGCTGATTTCCTCAAAATCATGGTGTAGATTAAGTATTAGTTTGTTTTGCCTTGATTAGTGTCAAAAAGCTTCCTTAACACGCTCCAGTAATCAGATTTTTTAGGCAGCTTGTATGTAACCTGTGAGACTGCTGTGAGCACACAGTACCAGCTGAAGGATGTAAGCATCTAACCTTTGAATGAATTCCCGTGTGGATGCAGCGTCATCTTGGGACTGAAGATTGAGGCTGTAGTGAGTAGAAAAAGACTGTAGCGAGCGAGGTGCCCTCACAAATGGTGTGCCCCTCAATGCTGATCATGAAGTGGCGAATACAGCTTCCTGGTGTTTCACCTGAAGTTTGCCAAAAAAAAAAAAAAAACATTGACATTGTCACACTGCAAAATGATGAGTGCCAGGGAAACTGAAATCCATTTACCCATTCACAAATGAGTTGAACAGCCACATTATGTCTGCTCTGTTCAGTGTAATAATACTGGAAGTAACAACTGATGACAGTTTACCTAGCTGGCTAACATTAGCAAACAACCTCCCGGTCAATTCAGTAAAGTAAACGTTATCTAAATAAAATCAGCAGCTTCCTTTAGAGACTTGCACTTGTTGATGTAAACAGAAAGTACGGATGAAAAATGAAACTCACCCTGTAGTTTGGAGGATCAGGATCAGAGTCCAGCTCCTCTTTCTGTCACACGGTGAAACTGCCAGTGAAACGGTTGATAAAAAAGTTACCGTTACAGCGTTACCAACGTTTTCAGATTACAACAGCGATTCTTTTCCCGCTTAGCAACTGCACAGAGCTGTACTTCGAAGTAGCTAACGTTAGCTGACAAAGTAAACACTGTTTGCTTGTGTTTGTGTAAGCTCAGACTCTAATTTCAAATTACTTAAATTTAATTCAAGTCCAATGATCTTTACATTCACTCTGAATACAGTTC
>NW_019524978.1:4175957-4232695 GCF_002814215.2 Seriola lalandi dorsalis | reverse complement strand
AACATACACTGTGAAGCCTGCAACTGAGGTCATGTCTGTCTTATTTATGTATTCCTCACTATACAAAGTTATTGTAGCTTGTTGTTTAGTAAAGTAATATTTGTTATAAGGAACGCAGCTAACAAATTACTCCGGTAAACATTCTGTTTTTTGGGGCAAACTGCAACACTTGCGTGAGGTGAGGGCTAGAGGCATCATCATCATCATCCTAAATCGATCCCTTAACCCGACCACCAGGGAGGTCCTGCTTTTAAAATGAAACGTCCCCGTGGCTTACTCAAAGCTAATACCAGCTAACTTGGAAGATAGGCATAGTTGGCCTATTAGACGGTTTAGGTATTGTAAACAACACATATTATCTGTATTGGTCAGTCGGTTTCGCCAGGAAAGCACCGGATAAAGTAATGTAAGCTAGGTTAAAGGCATTTGTTTAAGTACAAGACACCGCTTCTCATTATCTGTCCGCCATGATGATGCTCACACTTTAGCTAGCACCCACATCTGCTAACAGTTGGGGCCGGTTTCTCTCACATCAGCCAACGAAATTCAATATGTAGCTATACAGCACCACTGTGAAACTTACCAGTCCTTCAATTTGGATCTGTTTGACAGGAGAGTCCAAAGTGCCGCCCGTAGTAGCCATTACGGCGCTAGCCGCTGAAGCAGAATCTTTACGTGAAGCCATTTACAACCACCACACGCGTGTAAAGGAAGGACAGATTTCGTCGACGGACGTTTCCGGTAACGATGTGTCCGTTTTCCTGTTCGTGTCGAAACAAGGGTTAGGTGGGTAGGGAGTCCAATTTTATTAGACAGTTGGCATAGTAACACAAAAGATAGATAGTTTATTTCGTATTAAAGACCCCTGTCTGTTTTTTTTGTTCTATGGACAGGCTGGGCTGCAGATGGTGGCTAAAAATCTGTAATTAAACACTAATGTATTCCCACTCTGCAGTTTTGTTGAATGAATGGTGAACCACTGGAATAGTATAACCCCAGACTTTAATAAAATTACTGGAAAGTATGTAAAACACAGAGACCTGAAATTAAAAGTTGATTGCTATAAATTACTGGTCATCAGTCTTTTGTCAAGTAAAAGTTTGAGTTAAACTAAAATTGTTTCTTTCAATTTAACATTATCTTGATATAAAGATTTAGAAGGATCATTGTTAACAAAAATCACATTATAAATTAATTAATATCCAGTTACCAAGTACTTAAAACACTTTATTTCAAATCTTTACAGATGTATCACAACTAGTAGTTACCAGAAGACTAAAAAGGTGGGATACTGAACTTAACTGTAACAAGTACATTACCCTAGTTACATAATGCAAAAAGGTGAATAAGCATAAACGTATAAAGGTATAAAACAAAAAAACCTTAATTGATAAACTGCCTGAATTATACATCTGAAACATATTTAATACCAGGTACGATTTACCATTTTCTTTGACAGATTAACCTTTCTGTTTATCATCATGAAAGAACAAGTGCAACAAGGAGAAGGTGGGAGAGGTTACACTTCTGAGCAATTAAACAGTACCTTTCCAAAACATGTCAAGAGTTGATACAGGATTCCATGTGAAAATACAGGGCTCTTTATCTAAAATCTGCAATATTTCCGGTGTGAGAGGGGCAATGGTACAAAACTTATGGAATGAGCAGACAATGGAAATTTAACTTACAAAACATAATGAAGCGAAGCTTACAAATTGGTGTCTAAAAAAAGGTTGCTTTATAAATATAATTGTTAAACATTCTTCCTCACTCCGTTTGAACCAAATGAATACTGCATGATTCCATCTGTAGTACAGTAAAATCCTTTTTTTTTTTCTTTTTTTCTTAAAAAGTTTCCAACCCTGCTCCCCACTACTCCCGCCCCTTCCCCTGAAACAAAATGGGCTGACAGGAAAACACAAAATAAAAAGGCAAAAAACTTGAGTAATTAAAAAAGTATGTCTGTTGGAAGAAGAGTTTGTCTGTTCTTCCAATGTCTAAATAAGGTGGAATCTTGGTCCAGCGGTGGCGACGATATCGCTGTAGGGCTCAGTCTGGGTGACCTCGATGGCTTGCTGCTTCTTAAGGACCAGGAAACTGTAAAACTTGGCAGCTGCCTGCTTCCTGTTGTTGTTCCGGCACAGGTCAAGCAGGCTGACTGAATCTGCACCAGTCTTAGCCATGACGCGCTATGGAGACAGAAACACAAAATATCAGTCGAAGTCTTTTCTTTTGACCTGAGGATCAATCAAATATGAACAAGCAAGTGATGCTCATGTTTCCCCTCCTTTTATCAAAAGACCCTCACAGAATACAGAAAAGCAAAAGTAATATCACATATAATCAGAATTTTATAAATACTGTGACAACCTTTGCAGTCTACTTAAAATGTGTTTTCAAAATAATTTTTACGTACCTGGAGACCATGCAGCATCTGCTGGGTTCTCTTGTTCCATCTCTTCTCCTCCTGATCCTGGTCTCCAGCCTGACCTTCCTCTTCCTGAGGACCACAGACAGAATCATCAGTATCAATTGGCCCAGACTTATACAACACAGACAATTAAATAAAAGCTTGTCTCTACAGAACAGCACTTCCTATACACTGGTACATAGCTTAGAAGGAATTTTACTCTTTAGCTTTGCTATTTATATTTTTACTTACTTGTTATTGGGATTTTTGTTTTAGCACTTTAGGCAATTTTTAAGCTAAGTGAAAAAATGCATCACTACTACAAACTGCAAAGTTTCCAGTGTACCAGAGAACACAGTTGTTTTTATCTCACCTCTTCCTCATCGCTATCATCCTTCTTGTCTTTGCTCTTCTCACCAAGGAGGTCCAGCTCAGGGACAAGCTGGGTGAGGTTGACACTGCTCTCCTCTGGGGGCAGATCCACCTGAGGCATGTCTAACCTCTGAGACAAGACTGAGCGGTCAGCCACCTGCTGCTGCTCCAATGGAGCCATCTGAAAGAGGGAAAGCAGTGTGCAAGTCAGGACCAAGCTAGGACACACTGCAGTCATCTGAATGGATTATATTTACTGTTTTTCCCATTTGACCGTTGAGCACTTCCCAAGTTCACTCCTTCAGAAAATTCAAAATACAAAAATCCTTATCTGGTTTATTGTCTTTCCTTTAGATAACAAATAAGACCAATGTGACATGATTATAATCAAACCATGAAATTTAGTCTAAAACAAAAAGCAGTTTAAAAAATGGGAAACAAATTTCTACATATTACAGCTCAGCTGCTTAAGCACTGAAAACAATACAGCCTTTAAACAGCACTTTTGGATTTATACATTTTGTCACCTCCACATGATATGCTGAGGAGAAAATATGCACCCTCAATTAGAGCATTTGAACAAAGAAAAACAAATGTTAATAATTACTTACAGGAAGGGAGCCCTCTTTGTCAAGGGTCTTGCGTTTGACACCACGGGGTGTAGAGGGAGGAGGCATGACTGTCTCATCCAGGGTTGTCCTGCTGCCCTCCATTGCAGAGGCTGCCAGCATACTAGGCTCCTCCATGATCGTCTGGTCTGAGGGAGATATTAATAGATTTCATAAAGAAATGCTTATGTGAACAGCTAAAGTTAACAGTGAATACCAGCCTTATTCATTGATGGCGTCTCAGTTAAGACCTGCCCCCAGTCTCTCTTCCTCTCATGCAACTGATGACATGTCTGCACTGTGATATAGCCTCCTCTCATCTCTTCCAGCATAACTTACCAATAACATCTCTGTGCTGACTCATGACCTCCTCTCTAGGTACCTCTGGGTTCTCCAGCTCTTTGAGGAACTCATCCAGACTGTCTGCCTCTCCACCCTTTCGCCTCTTCCTCAGCTCATCTGGCACCAGAGGCGTCAGGCAGCGGGTGAACATCTGACATCAGAGATTTAACAGTTAAATATAAATAAAAAAATTATAGTAGTACAATAAAAATGTTGGGACTTTTCAGGGAGACTGATGAAAGACATAAAGAATGTCTCCTTGATTATGCATCAACACATTTTAAATTCAGTATTCAGGAGGGGTAACGTGGGTGTGAAAGGATAGGGAAAAGAGAGACAAAACCAATCACTTCAACCACCTCCCGTTCATTCAATGCTCTTATTTAAAATCCACATCCTGAACAGAATGTCAATGAAAAATACATTATATATAAATATATTTACACACACACACACACACACACACACACACACTTTCTCTTTTTCCATTAAACAGTATCACAGTCTGACACACTTGGAGAAAAAGACCTTTGGTGTGACTTACTCATTACCAATGGTGATATTGCCTGTAAGTGACTTCAAGCAGATAGCTGACAGTATATTCTTAAATAGTTAGGGTATGTGCATATTTTTAACAAACATTTGTTACCTTGAGCAGCCTGGCGTTCCACAGGGGTTGGGCAGGAAGAGAGAAGAGCTTCTCAACTCCTCCAGTTTCCTTCCACATCATAAGCTTCTTGGTGGGAGGTGCGAGGTCCAATGTGGTGACAATGTCCGAGTAATCAGACAGCTGGGCCCTGATGGTCTTACTGTCCAGCTCCTTCACACTATCCACAATGAGCTTCCTCTTACGCTTCGCCTTGGTCTCTTTCACTGGAGGAAGAAAAAAAAAAAAATGTAGCTGATGCCTGTTTGACCATCATTTCTCATCATTAAAGGGTTAAACGTGTGTTATGGTTTTCAAACAATGCTAAGCGTAAGGACTTCATTGGTCAATTATATATCAGTGCTGTGTTGCTCAGAGCTTTGTGCAGTCTCCTTACTCACAACATTCCCTGTAACTGCTGAATACAACAAGAGTTATTTAAGGGATGGATACCTAGAATAAAAGGTATAGAAGAATCTACAAGTTGACAAATCCCTATGGTTTCTCAGTGTAAGACAGTAATATAGTCATTTCGGCAAATCCTCGCCTTCAGCAAAATGCATAGTGACATTTTTGTAGGCAAAGTTTCCTATGACTTCCTATTAGCTTTCTTGAATATCATTTTAAATATATTGAGAAGCATTTACAGAATGGATTTTTCAAAAATACTTTTTGCTAAAAATTTTACAGAAGAGGAATTAATACTGAATTTTATAATAAAAAATACAAATAAAATATTCATTAAAACAGTCTTTCATCTCTACAGAAGGGTGAGGAAGAGTCTTACCAGTGATGTCAATAGGCTCCAGGGCGAAGGCCTCCTCCTCATTGTGAACCAGAGTGGTCTGTTCTGTCTGATCAGCCATTGCTGGCAGTGGCTCTGCTGGGCCAGAGTCTGGGCTGTCTGGACCCGCTAGACACACAAAATTGCATTTCCCCTTAAACAGACAAGTAATGATACAATGTGCACTCCACTTATTGTGGTACATGACTAAGCAGTTTTTACAGGTCACCTCTGCAATGTTCTCCACATGTAAATGTACTTTATAGATACACAGTGACACTACTGGAGATTTAATGGAGACAGAGACAAAAAGAAAAAACAAAGAACAACAGAATTTCCTGTTTAACAATGCAATAAGGCAAAAGAACTTAGCTTTACTTACGTGACTGGAGGTTGTCAAAGTCGTCTTCATCATCTCCATGATCTGGAGGCATCATGACACTTTCTGTGATAGCTGGAGGATCATCAAAGATACCGCCGCCGTCCTCAGAACTCAGCAGTTTATCGACTGCAAGATAACAAAGAGGATTAACAATAAGTCTTTGTTACTTTATCATAATATCTTACAGACCAACTTTAACAGTAATCCAATATATTAGAATATATATATATATTTTTTTAAATGCTCACCCAACATTCCCCCATCACTGTTGCCCATGGAGCCATCCCCAAAGTCATCATACTCCATGTGGTTGGACTTGTCAGGGAGATTAGCGGGACCAGGTTCAGCCTCTAGCAAAAGGTTAGAGGCTGTGGCACCGTGCATGATATCCTCCTCAAATGTGCTGGCATCACGCATCATTTCTCGGTCGTCCATACCAAAGTCAGCTGTAGAGTGCAGCAGTTTATTATAACATATGAACAGGTCGATTTTTTTTTTCCTTTTACATAACAGTTCTATTATTCTGATAAAATGTAATGTCATATCTAAAATCAATACTATCAAAAAGGATTCTGCAGCATGATACATTCATGCTGAGTTGAAATCTAAAATTACACAGAAATGGCCTCATCTACTTATGTGAGGTAGAAAGTATGAGTGTATATATCAGTATATATAGTGTCCTACAAAAGTCATTGTCCTGCAGGAGGCTGAGGTTGCCGACATCTTCCCTCATGGTGATCTCTTCTACTCTGCTCTGGTTGAGGGTGAACTGTTGGGCCACATCTATGTCACTGTTTGAAACAACACACACAAAAAATAACATCGTGGATGAGTAAAACAGTTGGTGATTGAATGACACAAACTGAACTACACCAGTACTAGTGACATGAGCAGGTCACCAAGTATTTAATACATCAGCAGATAAAACAAGAAGTAAATGTTGTTAACTTACTCCAGATCAGGAAGCGGCTGGTCAAAGTCATGGAACTCCTCAGGTAAGGTGATGGCATTGTAGGCTGCCTCTCTGTTTTCCTCAGGTAGATCCACCACACCTGAATCCAGATACAAGTTAAGACGTTATAATACATAACTCACCCCACAAACAACAACACGTCAGTCCACTGCAACAGTAGAAAAAATATTTTTTGTTTGGGAAAACAAATCACAAATTCAGAAGAATGTTTAAGTGCTTCATCTTTACCATCTCAAATATGCCTGCTGGTTTAAGATGAGGAAAAAAAATAAAAAATAAAAAAACACTGGACACTTCACTCCTTCAAACTGCTTTCATGAAAAGAAAGATCTAAGAAGTAGTGTGTTTCTCCCTACCTGGCCTAAAAGCCATTTTGATCTTGATGAAGGCTTCATTACAGTCAGCAAGCAGGTACTTGGCTTTCCTGTGGTAGATTCTCACCACCCCAAGGAGCAGGTGGCCTGATGTACGCAATGCCATCTTTACCTAAGAGAAAAAAGGCCCAGAAAAACAGATGGAGTAGGTGTTGTGTGTCAAAGAAAAGTCATGTTTACTTGGTAAATTGTTCTTGTAAAAACAAGACTGAAGTGTGTCATCTGTGCATGAGGTATAACAGTAAAGTATGTTAAAAAGGTAAGAAAAAACACAGTGAAAATAAACCTATCTTGGCATTGTCTATGAAGACACTGCAATTGGTTGTTTCAAATATAGCAATACAGTTAATTAACAGGAATTAACAAAGTACCACCAGAATGCAGAAAGAGCACATTTCTGCTGTTACCTTGGGCGAGATGATGCTCTCCACACTGCTCTCCAGGTTGCATTCAAACACATGAGCCTTGGTCAGTTTCTTGTCCCAATGGGCCGCTAGCCAGATCTTGGCCAGCGGCCCACGTTTGCTGAGGACAAAGTGGGCGTAGAACATGGCCCTGGTTCCCCTGGCTCACACACTCACAGCAGTAAGATTTACCTGGAAAACATAACAGATTACTTTATGTATAAGGGGAGGCTATTCTAAAAAGGTCAGGACACAGAGACAATAGTACCAAAATGAAATACATGAACTAGGGGCACAGGACCATCCCCTAGTAGTCTTTGATACACAACAGATATTTTCAGTTATATTCAGCAAAACTAGCCTCATTATCTATGACAGTTGATGACATGGAGATACGGGACGAATTTAACAAAGTAGCAGAAAGTGCTTGACTGCTGCACAGAATCAATGCTTTGTAATCATCAAATTGGGTGTTTTTACTATACGCTGTGGAATAGATCACACAACAGTCTTAATGGCCACACAAAATAGAAGAGGTCTAACAGTGTTGATTGTAAATTTAGATTTATGGATCCAATTTTCCTGCTTCGTAGGATGGGCAGCATCATGGCAAAGAAACACGGTTTCCCTCAGAATGCGGGCTGGTTTTATTTTGTCAACTTTGGTTTTAACTAACTATTAGCCTTACCATTATCTGACAAAGATGAGGGTCTGTTGCCTCTTGAAGAAACTTTAGACAGTAATTTACCCCTAGCGTTTGATAAGCTTATGTCGGAGGCTTATCAGCTAAAATATCGCTAACGTGATCCCTAAAATCGATAAAAGCGCCCTTTATCGTCTTTTGTTAAGATCAATTTAAGTAACTTTAACTGTTACTCATTATTAGTAAAATACCAACGCAGAACACTATATTCAGAAAGGGAGATTTTAACGTTATCAAAACAAGCGCTGACTTCATTCAAGTTCCGCCTATTTCCCAGGGAGGGAGGCAAACATTGGAAATGCACATGTCTGCCCACCGTAACCGACACTTTTCCAGTACTGTACTTCAATGAATCATATGTTCTTAACTACCACAGACACGTGGATTATCTAAAACTGAAGTGTGCGTGGTTATATATGCACTTAGTAGAATGTATTAAGAGCGCCAAAGGATTGGTCAACGCCAGTAAATAGTCGGCGCCATCAAGTGGGTCAACAAAATTAGCCGCCAGCTAACTACAAAAGGAGCAATGACATCGTATGTTGAGTGTGTGGAGCAGAAATGTTTATGCCGAATTTACTTACTAGCAGAAAAATTAAAGCTTTTCTAAAACGACAGACAAAACTACAATTCGCCCGCTGAAATAAAGTAGAGCACGCAGGAGAAATGTGTCCATCAAAACCTGTTCATACTTTTTCCCTCTACCACCAAAACTGTATCGTTAGCTGGTCGCTAACGGCTCCTTGTACAGTGAAGGCCGCGGCGAATAACCACAAACGTGCATGCTTATTTCGTCTCGTACATTACACAAAGCAACGCGCGAATATTTCCACTGCAGACACACTTACCGACAGGACCCCTTTTAGACTGAAATTCTAGTGATTATGTTATTTCTCCCAGCGAATTCTCCCCTGTTGTACTCATTAAAACAGCCAAGATGGCGCCAGTCGCCTTCCTCCCGCTCTCCGCTGTCCTTTTAAAATCGGCAGGATGTTTACAGTCAAAAATGGCGGAGGAGGAGTCTGCTGAGGCTGACTGACAGACAGCCCGCTGTGAGCGCCAAGTGGAGATAGGGGGCGCTGTGGCACAGTGCTTACTGGACACATGTAAGGTGGATGGCTAATAAATCAATAAATATTATTATGAGTATACAATACAATGCACTATGTTTTACAAAGTTTGCATTCAGATAATAGATGTATTATTATTATTATTATTATTATTATTATTATTATTACTGAGGTTACCCGATGTCCAATAAAGTGCCTTAATAAGTGTGCATTGTCTACTCTATTCCCATCCCCAACTCTTGCTGCAGCTCCCTAATCTTTTGAAAACAGCAAATGCCAACAAACCCATTGTAACACTGGTTTTGACCCAGCCCTATTGTGACTCACATCCTGTATCTACATCTAACCTAAAACTAACTGTGGTCTCCTGATTTGCATTTTGGAAAGACTGTGACATGTTTTAGCAGGAAAAGCGTAGGTGCAATTAATTTAATTCCATTCAGGTATATATGTTGCAGGGCCTGTGGCTTACTGGGACCCTTCCATGGAAAAGAGCTGTCATTAACATTATGAGGTACACCTGTGCTGTGAAAGGCCTTTTAATGACTAATTTAATTTATCTTTAATGGATGAATGAATCAATTGATTAAGGTACATTTAAAGAGAAAAACGTAATGGGTAACAAAAATATTTACATGAGAAGGAAACAATCCACAGCCTACCAAACAAAATCAATCCTTTGAACAAAATCCTCAGTATGCAGGGAACTGGACATTCATGCAGACAACAAAACCAATTTCCAAGCAGTATATTAGATACAGAGATCTGCCCGACAGAGAGACTGACTCATCTACAATCAAATTGCAAAATTGGTATGCAGTAAAGCGGATTTATCTCATAGGCTGCAGCATCTGTTGCAGTAGAACTGCTGCCAGTTGAGCATGTTTATGATTTACGAGGAGCAGGGCTCCATGTCACTGTACAGGGATGGTTGTTTGATAACTGAGACAGTATGCACACATCATTACAGTGATGTTACATTTAGTTTTTATTAGCAGCCTAGTTTGAGTATTGATTTGTCATCATTTTAAGGCACATGCAGCAAACATCCAGGCATTGCTGGATGTCTGAGCTGCCTGTTAATGCATCATAGTCACATGATAATAACACTGGCAGTTTTAAGAGAGGAAGTAATTCCCTAAATGTATTTAATCATTTCTTCATTGCATGAGTAGTCTCATTGTGATATTCACAAATTGTTGATGTAGGCCAAATGACAAAACTCGAGTCTGCAATTGAAAGCTAACAGATGTAAAAGAGATTTAGTTAAATTTAAAATTGGATGGAGATTTTCAATGTGTTGCATCACAAATTTATGGGAATATTATATCAAGCCATTTTTGTATATATCTCATGCTTTGTGCAGCATGCAGAGAAATTGGTGTATGACACATTATAACACAGTGCTGCACAGCATCCACGTCCGGATGGTGACACAGTTTTTGGCTGAGTTCTGTTTAACAGGATAATTTTATTCACATACAGTAGCTGATTGCTGTACTGTTTTTACGTGACACGTACATCCAAACAACCTGAGAGAAACCAGCCTCTTCTGTACTGTTGTTCTCCCACTTCAGAAGAGCTACTTTGTTGACGTACAAGGTGTGAGTCACAAAGCCTGAGCATCTGATTATTTCTACATACCAAAAGAGAAGTATATTATTATCTGCACAGCTGTATGGAATAAAACATCTTGTTCTTTGGATTTACAGAAATATTTTTATATGCGTGCACACACACACACACGCACACGCACACACACATTAAGAGGAGATGTGGACTAAAAGTAGACAGATTTTTATCTAGGCAAATACTGATTGGAGAATTAGATTCCTTTAATCCTGTGAAATTAATTGTTTCTGGCTAATAGTGCCATAATGTGCCTAATCTAAATGTATTCAATTATGTCGCCACAGGGAGTCCCTTCGCCTCCTCTCTAACATAACTGTTTTATGCAGTGCTCCAAACTCAATTCCAAAGTACAACAGCAGAACATATGGTGACAATAATTTCTCATGTGGTGTGTTTTTAGTTGCAGTGTTCAAAATAAAGTTAACTCAAACAGGCAGATGCCACCGTGGCGACATAATTTCCCCCATGCCAAGACAGCAAACTGGAATACTAATCTGCAGAAAACAGTATGAGTTAGGAGACCAAATGATTCTTCAGTTGCATACAGTGTAGCTGAGTCTATCTTCAAACATTTCAGTTAGCATGCTGCAATGATCTCTGAAGTACAGCTGACAGAAGGAGAAGGACATTTATCAAATTGGGCCTCCAGTCACAGTATTTAAGTAAGGAAGAGCCCTGACTGCATACATAAAGAGATCCCTCTCCACTGCAGATAAACATCTCATCAATAGGATTAAGAAATGTTGGACTGATTAGCATAGCGTTAAATCATACGAGTAGACTTTTGCCATTGGATAGGCAAAATAGGCAAATATCCTGGGTGTAGTGAAACGCTCCAACAGTAGAGCCTGTTTCAATGCTCAGTTACTCAAAAATCACTGATTTATTTCATCAATTACACATGTGGATCTCATGCTTTTATTCCTGGTTTGGTCCACAGACCATATGAAGTGGATGCGGTCTTGGTGTAACTGTTCAAATGGGTTTCCTTCTGGCTTGACACTAGATCGATTATCCTGTGTAGGCACTGATCCAGCTTTTACACATGGCACATCTTTTTGCTTTAACAGTTTTGCCCAGTTTGGTGTCTGTGTATGTGTTTTGGGGGTAGCAATCTCCTCTGTAGCTGTTGCTCCAGCTGAGTTGGCAGCTCTCATGCACCATGGGATCATCCTGGATAGATGCTGTTATTTATGCAGCGTGTCTAAACCTATCATCCTGACACAGATTTATGTAAACACTGCAGTTTCTTGGCATAGGATGAGGTTCACACACGCACAAGGAGGAAGCTAAAGATATTATTTAGTTTGGCTCTCCCTCTGTGGACGCAGTGCAGAAAATTAACATGCAGAATATGTTTGGGAAGCCTGAAAACGGGTTGTTAGCAAGTCAGAGGGAGAGGGACAGCAAGGTGAAACAGGGAAAAAGGAACTGTACTGTATGTGTAGCCAGGTGAGTGAGATGCAGAGAGTAAGTAATTTCAATATCTAAGTCTGATTCAAATTTCATTTGGAAGACCAGTAGACATTCAGACCCAAAGCAGACAAGGAGACAGTCCATTTATATCAAACATTTTATTTCTTGATTTTTTTGTTTTGTTTTTATAAAATTCTTTTACAAAATTGTGATTTCCTCTATCTTTCCATTTTCAATCTCTATAAAATTAGGTGTGCAGTTACAGAAGAGAATGAAGGAAGCAGGCAGAGATTCATTTGAGACTCGTTTCGTGTGAGAATTATTTGTGCATTACATGTATTACTACACTTGTGACGACCAGGAAGGGGGGACTATTGGGCCCTCGCAAGTATAATAATACAAGGCAGTGCATGTGTCAGTACGAGTCTAACAAGACCTTGAAAAATGTTCCAATAACAGAAAAGGCAGGAATGTCAGTATCAGAGGTGTGGTGATAAGTCTCAGTAGCATTCCAGTGTTAAACAACATCATTTAGGGAGCCATTATGTGTTACTGGATACTGATAAAGAAAATTAAAAAAACTACTATTAAATGAAAACAGGGACCTGTTTGTTGCACAAGGCAGATGGGAAAAAACTCATAAGTGTATTTCTTCTGAAGGCACATCAATATATAACTCTCTGCCCTCTGAAATGACAAAAAAAAAGGGAAAGGAAAAGAAAAAGATAAAGAAAATGTCATCTTAAATATTGCACCAAGTTCATTTCTGAAATGTGATTCTGTTCACAACCATATTCAGTTGTCTTGATCGCGCTGTGTTTAGTAATACTCGGATTGTTTATTTGCTGTCAAGCTGATAGCACATTCTCAGAAGTGAAAAACACCATGCAACCGATTTCTCAGTCTCTCACACTTATACTTTTTCCTTACTTCTCCCCTCTCTTTCTCACACGTTTTCTTTCTTTCTTTCTTGGATAAACAGAAAATACTTTTACCAACCAAATAAATATGGGAATGCATGGCATCCCTCATATCACCACAATTGATCTATTGGCACATATTGTGGTCTGTGAAGGACTGTGAAGCTCACCTAAATGATTGTTTTATCTTCCACAAAAAAAAAAAAAAAAAAAAAAAAATTAAAGAAGAAGCTGGAGCTCCCGAAGGAGGAGTCAGGACAGGTGTGATTAGATTTCTAGATTTCATACAGAAATGCTGCTGGCCGGGACAGATACACTTTTTAAATTGTCGATGCACAGTGATTTAAAAACACAGGTGCACATTCAAGGTTCATCAAATTACATTAACATTTCCAGATAATCTGATATGACACATCAAGACCAAAAAATTGAAGCTTGACTATTAATGGAACCAAACACGTAGAATTTGTTTAAGCCAATTAGCCTATTGATCCATCTGCAAAAACCCAATTTCATGGTCCACTGACACTTGGCAGCCAATGAACAGATTTGCAGCAAATGAGATATGTGTCTCAAATTCAGAAGACTAATATACAGAAAGCGATAAAGATGTAATTCATGGCATATTGAATTATGGAACGTATTTCTAAACATCCTGGTTTTACGTTTTGCTTCTTGAATGTGGCCCAAGCACAATATCACACTGCCAATCTGAATCTCTCAGAGATGAAGAGATGTTTAAATCTGTGATCAGAGATACAAATTGGCATTCTGCAAATATACAGGAAATTGAAAGGCTTCTAATTACATGTATTTATGTTAAAAAAAAAAATACCACAAATGAGAATAATTACTTAATAGAGCACATCTCCCCAAAGGTGCAAATTCTTTCCTATGCCTTTTAACAGCATCAAAAATGCTTGGTCAGAATTCTTGTTGATCTGGCCATATCTGTTCATAACAATGAGAAAAATACAACAATCTGCTTAGTATAAACACTTACTGTGACGCTATCAAACGCCATTTGATGGTCCTAGATGAGAACAGTGTAAGCCCATTTCATGTACTTGTCAGCCTGGGCTACTTGCCTGCCAAACTTGTCATTGGACAAAATGAAATTGGGTGTATGACAGAAACAATAACCATATATAAATATCCCTTGCTTAACAAGCCCAAAAAGATCCATTCCTTGGCTTTCACAGTGGTTTGTGTTTCAAACAGACCATTGGTTGGCTCAATTGGCAAACTCAGCCTCCCTTAACCAAGGCAACACATATGATCCTATATTGTTCTTCAGGCCAGCACATACTCAAGTACCAATTCTACCTGGCGATTGAGCCTTTACAAAAGAAAAAAAGAAACATGAGGACTTCTTGCTAAAATGAAAGAAGAGAATTCCATTGGATTTTTTCTGCATTTGTGGATATCTATTCCCAAACAATAAAAAAAAAAATCTAACTAGTTTAGCAAACTGTTGTAGTTTTACCAGGAACAAGAAGTCCAGAATGACACATGATGACACTTTAGTTTGTTCAATTGAATAAAAATACATGTTCATTACACTTCAGCAAAGAAAAAATGTGAATGCTGACCTGAAGAATTTACTACAAGATACATAATTTCATCAATTATTAAGAAAATCACAAACCATGAGAACAACAACAAAACAGAAAGCAGCAAGATTAAGGTGCTTGTTCTGCACCATGCCGTTCTCTCAGAATCCCACATCCCAACGCTGTTAGATAAACTTGAGGCACTGTGAATATCAGATCAACGATGGTTGAGGGGTTGTCATTCCTCTTTTCACCCACCCTGCTATTTGTTTTAATTAAGACATTACAGAGAGAGTAGTAGGCCATTCATTCACTGTATAAAAACAATAGCTAAACACGATCCAAAATAGTGTTATCCTCTTCATAGTCATAATTATCAATAATATTCTGTCAGCAAAAACGTTCAGGGACCTGTGCATAGTGTACAGAGCAGAACAGACAGTCTCTCTCAGTGGGATGGAGTTGGGAGTGGTTTGCCACTGTTGGGACACTGAAGCATCAAGCTGTGATTTCCAACTCTGTGAATTTGACCACTTTAGTTCAGCGTTGAGCACTTTAAAGTGCTCAGGTGTCCTTCAGTTGTTGGTAGTCAATAGTGTAATCGTGGGGCCCGTGCACTCTGCTATCCCCTAATACACATTAGAGAAAGGGTACAGAGGAGAAATGGAGGAAGTACAAAGGACATAATGAAGGAGACCAATGGATGTGCTGTTCTCCTCTTCTGTTCTAGTTTCTTTACCTCCTCCCCCGTCTCCCCAATCCCATTTGTTTCTCCATTGATCCGTCCATGCAGTCATGGAAAGGCTCTGCGTTTCTCTACATGTCCGCCCCCTCACTCTTTCTTTGTCGTGTCCAGAGAGCGGGGGGGCTCTGAAGGGTTATAGTCTCTCGATATCCCTGTACTTCTTCCGCAGTATGGACACCTGGTCTTTGAACAAGACTGGGTCCAGCCTCATCTGAGAATGGACCAGGGGCATGGTGCCAAACCAGCTGGCAAACTTGTTCATGCAGGTCTGACGCTGGGCAAAATGGTCCGGGTCAGCCCAGCGAGACGCCCGGGAGCTCTGGGGGTGGGAGGTGGAGGTGGAGAGGTGGGTGGAGAGAGAGAGAGAGAGAGACAGAGAGAGTGAGACAGAGAGAGAGTGAGAGTGGGGGGTTGGTAAAGAAGGATGTGGATTGAAGGGCAGCAGGATGAGAAGGCAGGAAAGAAAGAGTGAAGGCAGAGTGAGAAAGAGAGCGATGGGTGCATGAGGTACATTGAGAGAGGGAAAAAAAAGACAACAACAAAATGAATAATGCATCAGCAATTATCCTGACCTTTCAGAGCCTATTGTAATTATTCATGAGTTTTTTTTTTATTGAAATGCCATATTGCAATAAACAAATAACTGATGGTCTGTTTTTCCTCCTAACAGCTAACAATGTTAGGGTTTAAGTGGTATGATGTGTCTAAAGGCCATCACCTCTAAAATAATCAGGAAAACACAGGTCTCTGTCTGTTAAACACTGAACATCGTTGTGAAAATTAAATCATTAAATGATGTGGGCTTTTACAGTTCAAAGGCATGTTGGCATGTTTAAAGGACAGCTACCAGAATTTGTGAAAGAGAGAGTATTATTATTGATATTACTTCTGAAATGAGTAGCAAGTAATATATTGCTTCTTTAGGGAATAACAACGTCCCAGATCCCTAAATAATCGTATTCAAATAAATCTCAGTGTCTGTTCCACCTTTAGGCATAAAATAAAATGAATGTACTTTACATCATAATTATTCTGCCTCACCTGTCCCATCATGGTCTCCTTGTATTGTTTCTTCTGGGTGACCTTGATGGGTGGTAGTTTAGAGACTGACGACACCAGAAAATTCATCAGAATGTCCTCGCAGTTTGACATCTGGTCAACCATAGTCTTCAGACTGGCTGGAAGGTAAGTAGTGTACAAGTAGTGGTAGTATCTAAAGAGAGAAAGAATGTGAGGGGGAATTGTGTTAGTGTTGAACTGAATGAAAAAAAGAATTACAATGGAGAGGACTAAAGTACACCATGGAAGCAGAGAGGAGTAAAAGAGAGAACAGAGCAGTACTTGTGATAGATGGCAGCCCCAGTCAGCACCATGGAGTAGTCGTTGGTCCATTTGGAAGTGTAGCCCCACCGCTCCTTGTTGCTGTCCCAGAAGTGGCTGCGGGCTGGGTAACCAACAATGCGGTCTGGGAAACTCTGCCAGACCGTGAAAGCAAAGTCCACCTGGACCAGGATCCGAGAGAAATGAATAGAGACAGAAGAAGGAAAGAAGACATGAGGCCAAAACAGTTATTAAGACGACCTTGTGCAACATGTAGTCTAGATGAAAAATAACTGTTTGCTGTAATTTTCTGGCAGTCTCACCTCTGTGGTGGAGAGCACAGTGTCCTCATCCAGACTGAGGACAGCATCAGTGGGGATGGTGTCGTAGGGCAGAAAACGACTGCTTATCACCTGGGTTGATGAGCAAAACAGACACATAAGCAAAATGTGTGTACTGGTTACTAAAAGGGTATAAACACTTTTACCATGCAGCTCATCAACAACAATTCATGTAAAACCAGGGCTCATATGAGCACAAGCAAGGTACAGCAGCGCTACCAGTTTCTTCATGTGAGTTTGTGCTGCACAGTTGTTTCATCTAGCTGTGTTAACAGCAGAGTCAGCTAAATGTATATATATATATTACACCATGACAGCAAAATGCAGTATTTCACTGATGAGCTAAACCCACAGATAGAAATCTAAAAGCAGCGGAGCGTGTTACACTCCCTGATGAGCATTGCAGCCTCAGATTTTGGCATCTATCTATCTATCTATGCAAATAACTCTGTGTAACAAGTGCATAGGTGGTTTCCAATTTCAGAAATAAGTGCACACTAATCTAAACAAATAGTGTGTGTGGTTGCATCCCTGACAGAAGCAACCTTGGTAGCCACACCGGCATTTACCTACAAGACCTGGGCTAAATCAAATAAACACCAACAACAGTAACACAAACACTTGATGAAAAAGGATGTAAAGTTTGATGTAACCAAGTCAGCGTTGCAATCCCTGCCAAGCTCCTATATTTAATAATTCTTTCAGAAACCCTCATACATATCAGAGCAGCGCGCCTTCCTTTGTCCACCGTTAATATGTCTGACACCTCATTCACTAAATTCAATACTCAGTAAATATACTGTAGGTTTAGCTTATGGGCACATTTTTGGATAAAGAGAGACGCACTTCTCATCCTCCTCATGGCCATGTCATGCTCATTATAATGAGTCATCCAATTATTGCAGGCAGTTTTTGAATTATACCAGGTTTTCCACACACACATTACTTCCAAAATTACACCAGGAAAAATCAAATGTCCTAAATAGTAAATTAAAAAGCTGTAGTGGCTGAACTCCTTTAGTATGAAACTGGACTGAAGCTGGGACATGGCAGAATTTGATGCCTGTGGCTTTTGCACTGAGTCCAAACTCAGTATCAGTTATTGCCAATTTGGAAAGAAAAGAGAAATACTCGTTGCTCAAGCCACTTAAAGACAGGCAGATACAGCTGGATACATTTAAAAACTTTGGGTTGCCTGCTGTTTTATATGTTATGTCTCAAACTCAATTCATCCACAGCCTTCCAGCACTGAATGTGAAATGGCTGCAGTAACACTGCCAACTGAGTGAAGTATCAGGTGAAGGTGTTTACCTTGCTTTCGCCTTCTATAACAATGACAGGGACTGAGGTGGCAGGCCAGCGGTGCTTGGCAGGAAGAGGCTTGTCACAATTCCACAGGACTATCACCTGCACAAAAGGAAAACAGGCAAAGCTCAGTAATCAGTACATGTCCAGTCACGTGCATACCTATGTATGTGCAATGTAATTTTAATTACAGTTACGGCCTGTCTGGCTTAGCAATAAATGTACAGATCAAAAACCCACAGTAAGAGCTTGTTTCAATTCAAACCCTATTTTTTATTTTCTCCTTATTTATGAAGACAACTACTTCCTCATGCTACTGCTAGATCTATTTTCAGAGCTGTCACACCACCTGCAGTTAACATGACAGCGACACGCCGTATAACTGTAAATGCTACAACAAAATGTGATGACATCTTCATGATAGATGTATAGTCCTAAATCCGGGAAAACACAATTCCCATTTTTGTGATTTTTTTTTTTGTGTGAATATGCCAAAATAATGGGTAAAATAAAATCCAATTGAAAAACACAGGGTTTACTCTACACATTTAAACCCCTGCTCCACAGTATAACATAGAGACCTCGTGGTTAAAAGGCTCACTACCACAAACCCACCACAGTCACCATTAATATTTTGAAGAGCTTTACGGATATGAACTCCCTCAGAAATTACAGTTATTATTTGTAATTTTGATGTTTGACAGTTGCACATTAAATTGTCCTGCAGGTAATGGTTTCCTATATTTCCTACAGTGTGCATTGGTATAATATAGTATTAACGTATCTACAGAGAGAGTGTCAGAGTGGATCTGTTGTGGCATAGAGGTTTGAAAATCATTAGAACAGCCTCCTTTCATCTCCAGCATGAATAAAATACTGAAGTTCAAAAGCAGTTAAATGACACTGAGACGGAGACAAACAGACCTTTTATCTCCTGAAAGGAGCTTTGCTCACTTTTTTTTTTACCCTTTAATATATTGAAATATTCTGTCATAAACATATTACTGATGGATAAAGTATATACATAATTAAGTTCCATGTAGCATTTACACACATCACCACTATGGATCAGGTGTGAGGTGAGGTACTGTTGTGTGTCGTGTTTTTAATTACCTGAGCACAGTACTGGGATTTGGCCACAGCCACAAGCAGCTTCATGACTGGCTGAGACTGGGAGACCAGTGGGGTCACCACATGAATGATTGCTGTAAACTTGGAGTATGGCTTGATACCTGGATACAGTAGGGATAAATCAAAACGTAAGAAAACAGGCAATTTAAATCTGTCCAGTAAGATTTCCAGCAGAATGACCTTCTGAATCAAGTTCACTCACACAGTATCATATATCACTTGTACATGGCCCTTCATATAATGATGAAAATGATGCAGTCAGCTGCAGTTCTATGTTTTACAAGTAAGAATTACAAGTAACATCTCTTTGACAGCTTTCAGCATCTCTTTGTTGCTGCTTGTTTACTTCGAGCTGTGTTTACTTGACATATAGTGAAGCTGAACAAGTTTAATTAGGCTTGTTAAGAAAAAGGTGCCAGTTAACCAAATCCCAAAGTCAACAACAAGCCGCATATCTATCCAATTAACCAACAACATGGCAACATGGCAGGTCTAATTGGTGAGCTTCTCTGAGACAAATCATGAATTAATAAAGATATATTGCGTAACTTGTTGCAGTGTCACAGATTCACATGTTAGTTTACAAGTATTCAGCAGATGCTACGCACCAGCTGTTCCTGTGCCGTCTCTTAATGAAAATGAGTCTATCAAACCTGAGGTGTGTCATTAATGAGGTTGTTCTCATACTGTATACCGTGTGCATGAATAATTAACTGACCCAGCTTAGCGTAATAGAACGGGAAGTCTCCCAGGTATGTAGAGTACTGAGGCAGGGTGAAAAGACCTCCAGGCAGACTGTTCCACATGAGGTTACTCCTTGAGGTGTGCTGCAGTACTCGGTCCTGGATGATCTGCACAAACATGGAAGTTTTCTGTAAATTTGTCAATTGATGAATCAAATGCTCATAACACTGCGTGACTCACAGAATAAAGGATCACAAGCCAAAGACACTTTTACGAAACGCAGCACCTGAACAACTACTGTGGACTGTCAGTAAGATGACAGCAGGAAATCAGCTTTGCTCCAAGCTCTGGGGAGATATGTTTCCATTCCCTTAAGATTAAACAAATGTTATGCCAGTCTTAGATGCTATTTGGAAACTGAGTGCAGACATAGATCCTTTGGCACTTCTCAAATTAATAACTGAGACAATGAGTCACTTCATATAAACAAGGACCCTACAGACTACAAATGAGTGGTTCATTGAGCTGTTATATCTTCGCATAAACAACAAATTCATATCCTATAATTCAATTGTCTTTTTATGTTTTCTTCATTTGTGGTTGTGGTGTGTAATTTTCTTCATTCTCCCATCCTTTTCAATTAATTCATATCACATTTCTATCACTGACCTGACACACTGATTTTGTCAACCTTAAGAATTCACATCCTCATTAGAATAACCAACAGTTAAAATACACACTGCTAAAAATATCAGGTAGCAGGTGTGTACTGTGTGTTATTTATATATCCTTGAGTCTCTTCATGCAAGGCAAATTAACACACAAACTATGACATGAACAGAAGCTGCTTTGCAAGTTTTATGAGCTGAAAACAAGACTCATTACAAACTTTGGGAACAATAATGCAAAATAATTAGCGCTTGTTTTATTGACTCCTGGATATAATACATCCACATAAAAGAAAAACTAATCTAAAATCACCTATATTGCCAATTACAGACTAACATTTTATTACTCTGGCCTGGCTTAGGAGGCATGCATGGCTTCATAAACTCAAACTTGGTTGAGCATTGGGGGAAACCATTATACTCAATATAACGGGTAATTAAAAAAGTAGTCAAAATATAATTTAACAGTAACATCATATCACTTTTTTCCAGAAGTTTTTAAAAGCCAGAAACACTGATCTCTTCTCAGTGTTGTACTATGGTAGGTCTTGGAACAAACAGGGTTAAGATACTGAGACTGTAAACAGATCGAAGATCAGTTACTTGAGGCTGTAACTTCACCCTGTTGACAGAGAAATCCCCAGCTCTGCTTTCTAGCGCCCTGACTTCCTATCCCCGGTGACGAGGCCTCTGTAACACTATCTGAAGGCAGGAACTAACTAACTGTAAACTGCAGTCAGCAACACGGCTTACAGTACATGTAACATAACTGAAAATCAGCAGTAATTTTCTTGTTTGTTACATTAAACTGAATTTTAGTTGAACTAACAAAATAAACATCAGTTACAAGTAGAAGACTGATGCATTTATTTTCTTTGCATGCCATTCTGGTCATAATTTAGAGATCCACTACTGTTACACAAATCAAGGTAAAACAGTGGGAGAGGCTGGTGAGATGGACAAATGCTAATCTGTGTTGTGAGCACGACTGCAGCGCAGAATTCTGCCTTCCTTACAACTAGCCTAACACACTCCTGTCAGTTTCACTGTCGTGCTGCCTTATCCTTTTTCAGTCCTCCCTGCTCTCATCTCTGCTTGTTTGTAATTCTAGCCCAAGAGCAGTATGATAGCCTGGTACTCAGCAGGAAGAATACAGATAAATGGACTCTGACAGGAACAAATTACTGACATGATTGATAGCCAAGCCACAGCAAGAAACAGCCTCAAAAACATGACAGCACTGGTTAACAATATATATCATCCCTCTTGGTTTTCTAGTCTAGTCTGGAGCAGTTTCTTTGTGGGTATTATGTCCACAATACACAGTTTGCACTTGTAAGGTGTCAGTACAAAGTAAATACCTGGGATGATAGTTGAGTGACTTAAAAAATGACATGAAAAAAAAAAGAAAGAATGGATTTATGCCATGTTTATATTTTTATGCGTGTTATGCAATTGTGTGAAAGCATGCATGGTTGTCTCCATAGATTAATATGTACGCTAACAATTGTACTGTATGTATGAACATGTGTGTACCTCCAGTGTGGTCAGTACTATTTTCTCCACAGAGTTGAAGTAAGCCTCCCATAGGAACTGGGTCTGCTGTCTCAGGGACAGGATCTTATCCTGGTGGATGGAGTGCACTGTTGAGGGGATCTGGGACAGAGGTGAACACATGTTAACATACTAGAGCAAACACAGAAACTGGCAGTCTGTACTAGATACAGTCATTTAATCCACAAAGTACACTGCCTGTAGAACAACTGTAAGATCTGCCTCAATAAATGCTGATACGGATTTACAGCAGCTTTAGAAGACAGTGGTCCAAATTTCAGGAGCAGCCATCAGGATTTAACTATGTAGGGAAGGCACACATAAAATGCGCCCTTAAATAAAATGGCATGCAGCAAAGCAGACAGGAATCAGAAGCAAAGAATAAACACTGCTGCTGCATTACCAACCCTTTACAAGATAAGACAAGATGAAAACATTCTGTGGTCCAAAAAGCTGTTGCTTAAAAGAAGTAAACTGGTAATGTGACAGTTGTGTGCAGATAAGATTACTTTGTTTCAGCAGCGTTGACAAAACTCTTGAGTAAATCAACTTTAGGTATGTATTAAGTTTCTACAGTAGTGGAAGCTGTGCCTACCTGTAATAGCAGCCTTTCGTCCCCAATCACAGCTGCCGTATTCCAGTCGATGATCTCCGAGAAGGGAAGCTCCCAGCCATTACTTAGCATCACGGGCACACAAGCTGCCTGTAGTAGTAACACACAACACCACACACAAAATGCACCGAAGGTTAATGAGATGAACAGTTGAAGAACAGTTGCTCTGTGGAAACTGTCATTCTCATGACACCCATAGAAATAATGCAAACACACAACTACAACAAATAATGTATGAATTAATCAATAAATATATTAAATTTGTAGTTTGAAGAAGTTGAATAGGAGCCTTGTGTTTGTCAGTGTCATGTCCCATGTGACATTGGTCTGAAAATATTTGTACTCAAAGGGAACAACCACGTGGCACCTTGTGGTACAATTGCTATTTCTACAGGCAGTACAATAAAGATAAACTGAGCAGAAGAGAGAAAAGGAAAATAACAACAAATGGCTGATGCTCTGCAAACCAATGCCACCAAGGTCCATTTCCCAAGATATCACATCTGGCAATCTAACCAAACAGGGCAATGCATCTTCCAGCACATTTTCATTAACTACAGAACTACTGCAATACCTTAATGAGTACTCTCAAAGCGACTAGGCAATGTGGTTCCATAAAAATTATCATTATGTTCAGTGGAAAAGAAGATACACTTTAAAACATACTTGAAAATGAAATGCCTGTGTCTGACAGATTAATGAAATTGCACTGAAGTGTGTGTCCATATTTGTGTGTGTGCATGTCCTTGTGAATCTATTCAACCATTTGTGTGTGTATGTATGTGCAAATGCAGGGGCATTGTGGTGCTGTAACTTTAAGTCTGTGTGTGTGTGTGTGTGTGTGTGTGTGTGTGTGTGTGTGTGTGTGTGTGTGTTGGATGGTACATGTAGCTTACTGCCTGCAGTGACTGGCCCTGTAGTCTTTTAAGCGGGGTACCATTCACTGATTGGCCTTGGTCGCGACACAAACAAACGCTCCTGCATCACAGTGCTGCAGTGCTCGTCTAATCTCCTTGGGGTCATTAGCAAGGGCAGCAATCTGCTGAATGTATCCCTATCTATCTGCTCTCACAGAACAGCGAGATCGGCTAGAGACTCCTGTAGCTCAACCCTAACTATACTACACAACTACACTACACACACACACGTAGAACAGTCACTGCTTTGAACTCTAAATTTTGCAAACACACGTGCAACAGAGAATCTCAGTGTGACTTGTGCTTGTCACATGACACCTGCAGGTATTGCTTCTTTAAGCATCTTCCAAATTAGTGAAACCCTCCTCAGAAACCCAGCTCCTTGTTAAATCATGTGAACATCTCCACTCTTGACTACCACACTGCGCCCTACCTAGCCTGTTGGAATACTCCACTGAGCCTGTGCAACTAATACAGCACTCTGGCCTGCCTGGCCTTCAGCCTCCCCAAATTCCCCATTTTCTGTCTGCTCTTGTTGATTCCTGTGCTCCTGTGTAAGGCTTGGACAGAGACGCTAATACCTGAAGGCCATAGTCTAGCCGTACACTCCAGCCAACCTCTGCTTGCTACCTCAACTGCAGCTGCACTGCTTTCCCCTCCCGTGTCGTCCTTGTCATCAGTCCACTGTCACTTTGCCTCACTCCTTGCTCCCCTGTGGGGTAATTATCTTCCCATTCCAGTCAATACAGAGTCACAGCACATCTTCTATTATGAACTCAAAAGTCATCACTCTTATACCTCTTGTTAAAAAATATCTTTCTTCCCAAACAATTTCTCTGTGGTTTTTCCCAGGACTGGTGCTTACCCTATTTGACACACACATAACTCACACAGAGGAAACTAACACCATGCCATAAATACTGACTTTTCCAGTTAGTAATTTGCTTTCATTTGTTTCACTCAATGTACTGTAAGTCACTAGAGGAGAAAAAAATAGAAATATAAATGTAATTGTACACAGACAGAACTTCAAATCATTCTCTATGTATTCACTAACATACATGTACAGTATATTTTTCATACTGCTACTCAAAGTGTGTGAAGGCAAAAAGGCATTGGAAATGACTTAAGTGAAACTGTGAGCCTGTTTGTTAAAATAAATATAGGTGTTCTACAACAACAGACGCCTCAACATCTCTGTACACCTTAAGTAGGCAGATTGTGTGAATGAGACCATAAGTTAGACAGGCTCAGTACTGTTAGGAATAAGGGACACTTGATAAAGATTCTATAAAATGAAGAGCAAGTATAATTTTTGATACAGGACAGGGGATTTGTGAAGCCAAACAGATACAGATGGGTGACAAATTAAAGGAAAAACCAACATAGTGTCATAGTAAGGTGTTGTTCCACCTTGAGCCTTCAAAACAGCTTCACTGCTTCCTGGTCATTGATTCTCCAGGTCTCTGAACTATACTGGAGTTCTACTACAAGATATTCCACCAAACATATTCCTTCATTAGGCTTCGAGGCAACTGTATTGAAAGTGTTCACTTAGGACATACCGCAGAAATACCACTAAACACATAGTCTCCACAAGCTCCTCCATAGCTTAGCTGTGAAAATACCGGAGACAACAAGAAAGGCCCCATCTCAACACAGAGCTAACATATCACTGATTTTCATACTTCTTAAGCCATTCAGTGAGTCATTGTTCCCTGTATGAAGGCATTGGCATTTGTTATGCTAGCACTCATTTTTATGCTAGCAATTTTCCCTTTAAATTCTCAACCATCTGTACATTTTTAGGTCGATGTTTGTGGCCACAATAAATAATGAAGCTATAATTCAATCAAAATGATCAGTTCTAGAAACACAAATGGAACTGTAATCAAAGGAGAGTAAGGGTAGAGTGAAGAATATATAGAGAGGAGAGGAGATTAATTGAAAAGAAAGCAAGAAAGAAAAGATGGCAAGGATGGTAGTGTAGACACTGGGTCAGAGGCTGCTGAAATAACACAAGCTGCACAATAACAAAATGACTGGCAGTGGATGAGAGAGCTAGTGGGAGTAACTCAGTGCATCACTTTTCCATTCCAAACAACCGATTAATGGCTTTATTGTTCAGTTTCTTCTGGAGGAATCAAACTCATAATGTTGCAGATACACTGTAAGAATGTTCTGAAATACTGTAGCACTGCACCTACTATAACCGATTCAGATTTAATATCAGCTCTGTCTAGCAATAATGAACAACATCTGTATTTACGTCACTGACCTGCAAAGCCTCTAAGAAGCGAAAGGAACCCAGCCGTCGTCCTCGAGGTACCAGACAAAATGTGGAGTTGTACAGCATCTCTCTGTAGTCATATCTGCAGAATGATAAAGGAGGAGATAAAACATCAGGAATTTAACACATAAAACAGCACAATGTGTAGTACTCATAGATGCACCAAATCATAAAGAATGCGAGCAGTCGTGCACCAGAGCGACACTGACATACCATCAGTGCATTGGTTTATATGGTTTTACATCACAAAGCCTACTTCTAAAATGACATCTAATAAAATCTTGACTCTGGGAATGCAGCCAATATCAGGACCAAGCTTCCTCAAACAGTCTCAGTGCAGCAGCAGATGCCAGAACAGAAAAGTCACCTCTTCTTAAGAATGGAGTACCTGGAAGTCACAAGTACTTTCAGGAAAAATCTCATACTTTGATCCCTACTCTTCTTTCTTCCCCTCTCCCATGCATCTTTAAACCCCTTGCCCTCTCACCTGCACATCTCAACATCTCTCGTTTCTTTCTCGCTCCCTCCATCCAATCTAAGCCTCAGTCAGCACTTGCTTGGATTAAGGAGCTGCTTGGAATTCCTTCAGTGTCAATATTATATGCGTGCAGGAGAGAGTGTGTCAGAGAGTGTGCATTTGTGTGTTGCCCGGTCGTGCATTAGACTGAGTTTTATGAGATATGACTGAAAATGTGCATATTTTATGTCTCAGTGTATAGATAAAACAAAAAAACAACATTCATGCACATTTGTATTTAAAACAATTTGTGGTCACATCTGCATGGGAATGCAAATATGGGTGAAAAGGTGAGTGATAATTTGTGTACGCATAATGTGTGTGCCAGGGGCTCTTTTCCCACACTCTCCTTTATTTTATGTGTGTGTGTATATAGATTTATTATGCCTGAGGCTGCACTCCTGTCTCGTTTTAAGTGTACTGTCAGTGTTACAGTAAATTTCCCTACCACTGCAGACCTGACGGAACCACTTCAACTCCACAGGTCACTGCACAGACAAGACACATGTCAGTTTTATGTTGTGTGCATGGAGTTATGGGAGTGTACCAGAGTAGGGATGCATTCAAGAGAAATTTACACAAAGCAACAACCAAGTTCAATTGGACACAGTAGGTACTGTTGATTCCTGACATTTCTGAGCCATCTTACAAATTTAACGGTTGCTGAAAACCATGCATGAACTACAGAGCTGTCATCTTAACCACGTTCCATGTTCCACATTGCTGGGTTTGTTTTTGCGCATGAAAGCTTGCCAAGTGTCAAGCAAATGATTTCTGAACACATGTGCTAACAAGTGCTTCCATCTATAACTCCTTTCATTCAGCAAAGACACAGAGTGCCAAGCCAGCTGGATGTCAAGTTCTCAAAAGCTTTTACATTGTGTGTGCATGATTACACTGAGGAAAATAACAATGACACTTTAAAACACCACTGTGTGGTGGCTGGAACCAAGAGACTAACCATGCAAAAATATTAAATGCATGCATGCAAATTTCACTTCACTTGTGTTTTGGCAAGGTTCACTGGCATTTAGTGGGTTGGAACGGTAAGCAATGTATGTACAACCAAGTACCTTTAAGTAGATAGATCTAGTTTAACCAATCAGAACTCTGTCTTACTGTCACCATCTAAATTAGTTTGCAGATTAGTCCAGTTGATAGGCTTAATCAGTTTTCAGTGGACATTTGCCTGACTTACTTCTTGAGGGATAACTCAGTTCACAAGGTTCGGGCTGACAAAGGTTTCTTCTGGTGGAGGTCATGGACTACTGGTGGACAAGCACACACTACTTTTTAATTATATTCTTATTCTGTGTGTGGCCTAAAGAGCATTGTTAGGCATCATCCACTGCAGTAGCCTTCACACACAAAATCACCAAACACTAAGTCTTGGTCTTATTGAAGTGTAACACTAAGCACTTACAGTACCATCATATGGGAGTGCAATGCAAAATATCAACTACAATGTTGAACTGTGTTTAACTGTGGTGATTATGTAATATCTATCTGGATAATCCTACTATAGAGTACACATACCATTTACAATTAACAGCCCCTACAGTGACTCTAGAGAAGATTAACATCCACAAAAAGCATAAAAGCTACAATTAAGCTTGATGCCGTCTATAGTAATATACTATAATGTACACAGAAATCCATTATCAAAGGAGCACATAGTAGTAAATAATACTAAAGGCTGTTCTCATCTATGCATACATTATGAAACCGTGATTTGATTAAGTAGTCTGATTCCATTGCAGATATGGTAAGACTGTCATTAAGCATGACAAACAAATAATCTAGCCAGTCACGTAATAGCTGACCGTTTCACAGGCTTATAAAAACAAAAGTATAGGTCCATATCTGGGCCGGGTAGGGTGTAAATCTCCCATCCATTACATTTCCTGTCAGTGCAAACTCAGAAAAGACCAGATGTTCCTCTCCCTGCATACCTCCATTCTTCCCTACTCTTCCAGATGGCTGACTGTGGGGAGGAGCAGTCTCACAGTATGCTACCGCATGTCAGTGGAGACGTTAAGGATGAGTGTTAAAAAAAAAACAAAAAAAAAAAAAAATCTTCTTCATAAACTAGCTACTGTCCTGATGTGCATTTTGTCTTTTATTAGTCACACATTTTGAAGTGTGATGCATGTAGGTGTTCAAAAGATTGGTCTTGCAGAAAAACAGGATAGATGTCAGTGAGCAGTTAGTCATACCCTGTATCTTGCACAAATGTCAGCAATTAACTCTACATGATACGAGGTAAATCCTGCCTTGTCCCATATTTCCAATGCTCTGACATGCAGATGGCTGCTGGTGAGCAAAGCCGTCTCACAGTAACAGATTGGGCATCACTGAAAAAAAAAGAAAAAAAAAAAAGAGATAAAAAAAAAAAAAAAAATCACACAGTTGAAATAATGAGCTTGAGTTGGTCTTTCAGTCATGTCCCTCTTATGATATAATGTGAAATATCAGAATAAGTGCTGTAATAAAACTTAATTGCTATTAGGGCTTTTATTCAAATGGCAGGAATAATATGGAGATAAACTACTGTCTAACACTAACCTTTAAAAATCCCTTACATACTTTACTGTCGCACCATCATTCATTTTAAAACTAGGGGACCATATGCACATCGTCATAAAACCAGTGTTAGTATTACACAAATTTGAAATTGATAGCACAGGTGTATCAAAATCTGTTGTGATATGTATCAATTTGATAAATGGTGATCATGTAAATAGTCAAACCGAACTGCAAACCAGTGTGTCCTACTGTAAAGCTTCAGCCTGAGAGAATGCATGTGGTGGACACGGACACATTCAATGAGGATTTGTCCTCGACCAACTGTTCAATCAGAGTGACCACTCTGTTGACATTTCCTGACCATTCTGTTGCTCTTTGGTAAGAAACCATCCTATGGAAATGACAGTTCTTTCATATTACCACTCTGAATGTGAGCATGAGAGAGAGAGACACACATCGAGTAAAAAAGGAACTTGAAATTGTGCTGTTTGTTTTCATACACTGTGTTGACTGGAAGTAGTGCGTATAATGTAAAAGAAAGGTCAGTTCCAAAAACAATGATCCCAAAGATTCTGCAAGGAATTATTATTGCTCTGCAAGATACACAGACTCATTCTGAATATGTCCAGAAGAAGCAACAGGGACTTGAACAATGAGCTCTTTCTATTCTCCCTCTGTAAGTAAAGAGTGTAGAGTATAGATTGACATGGAGTCAGTAGAAGTCAGTGGGCACGTCCATTTTAGTTATATCCAAGTAACCTCTATTTTCTGGCACTGTAAAATAATGGCTTTGTGTGCTTTGAGAGATGGCCTAGATGAAAACATGGACGCTGTGACTTCTTGTTTGCTATAAATTGGAACATAGTTTCAACAAACATGGGGAATGTAGATATTGACCAAATTCACCAAATCTAGATGCAAACAGATCCCTCCATCAACAGCAGGAAGAGATGAGTGAATAAAATCCTAAGTGTACTAATGCAGCATCATCACTTCAACACCATAACTCAGATCAATAATTTAACAGTCTATTCCTGGAACATGCCTCAAGTTTACTCCTTTTGGAAAAGGAGCTTGGACCCGGCAGTGAAATGGCATATCATCACCTTTACTTTAATGCTTTGGGAGATCCACTTTTATGCCATCTTTATATACACCGATTCATTCATGAATACAATTAAATCTTATTTATTAATATTGCAGAAATGAAACAGTTTGATTCACAGAAAGAGAAAAGAATAACAGGAGGTGAGCTGGGTCAAGAAAAAACATCAACCAGTCTCCTAGCAACGGGAATGGATGGAGTGAAAAAGAAATGCATGGCTCATTCTGTCAAGTGCCTGAGGAGCTTCAGAAGAACAGCCAAAGTGTTAGTCTCCCATAATCCACAGAGACCACACACATTTCTAACATAACAACACACAAAGAGGACCACAATCAGATGCAATGCTTCAGCTGATCTATGAAAAGTGGAAGTGCTCATGAGGGTTCCCCCAAACTGTCCTCTGTCCTGGGACAGAAGGTTTGTTCATCCACTACACACCATGTCATGGAACTAGATAATTTGGTTTGTATCTCTTAGCAAATGATACAGGTCTAGTTAGTGCAACAGGATACAAGGTGTGGGTATTTTTTACTGTTGGCTCACAGAACGATTGCTCCATTCACAGGGAACAACATGATTTCTATGGCCATGATATTGTAATCCCTATCCTTTCATCTGCATTTTGTTCTATTTTGCAACACTTAGAACATCTTGTCCTGATCCCTGATATGCCAAATAAATTATTATCATTTTGCAAATTTTAGAGGTAACAAACCAAAGAAGGGGAATTCTAACTAATACTATTACAATGACAAGCTCAAAAGGTAACTACGCTAAGTCATGATCAAATAATCAAAACTAGAGATGAAACAATTCAATTTCAAGTCGATTAATTTGGGAGGCTATCATCAGAGACTTAAACAGCAATTACTTTGATAATTAAACATTTTCTAATTTCTCTTTTTTTTTGTCAAAACCTCCACACATTCTTTAGTTCAACTTTCTCTAATGTCTCAGATTTAATGTTTGTTTTTGTTTGTTTATTTCATATATCATTGTAAACTGAATAAAAGTGGATTTTGGACTGTCAGAGAAAACAAAAATTGGAGACTTTTGGGAATTGGGAATTTGGGAATCCATGATGGACATTCTTCTCAAGTTGTTGACATTTTATAGACTAGGAGATTCATTGAGAAAATAATCAGTAGAATATTAATCTCTACACAAATGTATTGCATGCACCTTCATCTGTACCATGATGGACAGAATGCAAATCCACAGAGGGCCCTAAGTAGTTTAGTTGAGTTAAAAATAACGGTTTGAAATGATCACCTGAATAATCAAAGACTTTCAGAAAAGTAAAAAACCCATAGGGGCAACTCTTTCAAATACACTGCCTCCAGTTCATTGTGTAGCCATCACTCATCTTGATCAGAGAGCCAATCCTTAAGAGAGAACTCCCTAAGATGAACTTCAGAGAGAAAAATGAAGGCAACACCGCTACTATTCCACTCTCTCACCCGTCTAACATCCCATACTGATTTCATATCTCATTTTCTGCTTCCTCTTTTCTGTCACAGTTCAGCCATGTTGATGGGCAGTTGGCTGTTGCCAGGACTATGAGTTCAAGCCAGAGGAATTCCAGCCTGAAAGGCACCGAGTAGAAGTGAGTGTCATCGGATGAGAAAGGGGAGGAAGAAAAAACAGCAGTTGACAACCGCACGCTGTATCCAAGCCCCACGCAGCCTGCACCACTCATGGCAAGAATGTCACACACAACACAACCACACACATAAAGACTCATTTTGATCTCAGTACACATCAGAGCGACTTCAATGGTTCAAGACACTGCCAGTCCAAGCTGCTTTGTTTCCCCTGACAGGACTGCACACCAAGAGGTGGACATGTATAATGCACAGTGACAGGCATGGGGGGATAAAAACAAATACATTCTCTGTGGAAGACTTGCAACAGACCTGCAAATAACCTGTAAAGACATAAACAAGCATACACTGTGTTTTCACGCATGCGAGCAATCACTACATGACTGTTTTGATCTCAAAAGGCAATCAAAGGGTTGTTCATAACATGGGGTTAATGAGCACTCTTCATACTCTTGTTACATGGGGTTAATTAGCCATCAGAGATGGGTATTAGCGAGCGGACTGGCCTCTGGTATGGGAAGAGTATATTACACTTCTCTAGAAAGTCATCCGTGAGGAACGTGTAACATTAGACATTATGTGGTTTTATTGAACTTGTAGGGATATGGTAATAGCAATCCAATGCAAGACCCCATCACCACAGAATGCTTAACTCTGTGATTACTATTCCAGCAATGCAACGCAGGTAATATCTAAGAATTTAAAGAGAATAGGACAAATAATTTAGTAGCCAGGAAAACTAAAGAGCATGACACTAACTTACTTAAATTAGTTATGGACCTTAAAATACTCCAGTGGCCTCAGGATGTGAGAATTAGAGATTAATGGCCAACACGATTATGAATGACATACAGAGGGATCCAAAAGTCTGAGACCTCACTTAATGGTGTAGTTAATCTCGACTGTTTTACCTGCAGCCGAGAGAGATCAGCAACTTTTTTGAAGCATTGGCGCTGGCTAATGTTACCTTGAGCAGGGATGGGGACATGATACTGAGACAAAAAACATGGATGGCAGTGGAGCTTCAGGGAAAATAAAAATTTAATTAAAAAAAGACTACACATTGTTACAAAGCTTGGCTGCATCATGACATCTGAGGGATGATTATAATTAACCATTCTACCTTTTCACCAGTAAGTTATTCACTGGTGAACACATTTTCTGTGGAGGATTATCTAGTTCCATTAAAACAGGCTTTATTTCAGAAATAGTCTGAAAAATAAGCCCAAATTAAGTCTTAACATACCTCCCCTCATGGAAGTGATTGAATAGACACAAGGCAAAAGAAAAATCAAAGGCAGTTGATTGCAGGGATAATTGCCTAATTTCTCTGAGCCTATTTGTCACTTATAGGGATATAACAATAACAGTAATTTGTCTGTACCAATACCAATGAAATTCCACGATTCTGGATACCAAATTCGATGCCACAGCCAAGAAAAGAAATCAACAGGGGCCGCTACACACCGTGTTAATACACAGGCACGTTAAAGAGTCAGCGTTATATTCTAGATGCTAGATTTGGACGACATATTGTTAATACGAAGTTAACAAGTGAAACTCACTAAGCCTGTATTCTGTGTACATATCTAGACACCTGTCTTTGAGATGCTTAGATAAGTTTGAGGCGTTTCATTTGAAATGCTCTGTGGCACCATGTGCGTTCTGGCTTTTGGTTGTCTATAATCCGCGTCAAATATCTGCATACACCAGTCCTGCCATGTATTTTTCCCCACAGGTCACGGCAGACCTGATGCTGCACACACATTTGCCACCAGCATTCCCAGAGTTTGTTTACTGTGCCAACCTTCCTTCTTCTCTTCAGGTTGATGTCAAACAACTCTTGTAGGGTTGTTATACTTTCCCTTCTCAGTCCTGAAAGACTGAGAAGGGAAAGTATATCACAAGTACCTTCAACATCTACGGCTCCTCTGGTACCTACATTACTGTAGAAAAACAAGTACCATCAGAATTTTGATGCCAAAAGGTTTTGGCATGAAGTAATTATACTAGAATCGCTGCATATGTTTGTTTTCAGAACACACTGAACAGATGAAAGTTAATTGTCTTTACATTTTATGAGAAAAGAAGACACTAAGAACCAATATACCTACTTAATAAGGTTTAAGGACAGCTATGTGCTCCACCCTGAGTCAATGGAGCAAAGATGATGTGAGTACCAACATGGCTTTTTGAAAAACAAAGCGCACTTTACTCATTTCCTCAAGGCACCTTGGGCTCACTCATCTTCCTCTGGTTAATGAGTTCAAAGACAGCTTTATAAAACATTTACAGACACACAGAGGGGGTCTCAAGCTCTGCCCGAGTTCCACATGACCCCAGGTTAATTCACCTAATTACTCCGCTTTGAATCTTCTATCACTCTTCTTTTTCTTATTCCCCTTCTGAGTCTCCATCCATCTTAGGCCCCTCTCAACGGGAGAACCAAAAAGCAAAACCTTTTCATCTCCACAAATATCCCTCCTCAAAATGGAGTCATGCACACCCTAGAGTTAGTTCCAGTGGGCTCAACACACACTGACCAAAACAGGCAGACTTATCAACATCCACCCAGAAAATGTTTGTGTCATAAAAGAGCTGCTGATTTTCACTGACTCCCTTAGGAGTTTGGAGGAAGCTTTGCCCACTTCTCTAATCAGCCATACATCAGCTTGATGAGGTTGATGAGAGGGATGCTTTGAAGTGCTCTCTGGGTACCATAAACCAGAACAAGGGAGTCTTAGAGATAATGAAATGACTGTTAATGGAAAAGCCATTAGTGCTGAAATGTCAGGTCTGACTTGTAAAGCCAGGCAACATAAGGATGTCAGAAAAAACAGTCCAGGTCAAATTATTTAACTGCAGTGACCACGATGACACTTGCCCTCTCTGGCAATAGCTGAGAGCGATTGTAAGAAATATAAATTTACTTCTGTATTTCCAAACATGACAAGACCTAATAGAGTAACATAGCTTAATCCTTGAATTGTTTAGACTGCTATTTATTCAACCGTATCTCACTTTTTAAAAAATTGTTCTGGATTCAAGTAGGTCACTAATCAACGTTTCTGGGCCTTAGGGTGCCAGATGGACAGAATTATCAACCAACAACAAGGTCCTGGTTAACGACTAAGTGAATGAATAAATGCATGAACGAATCTACGCATTACACAATGGCCAATAAGTCTGTCCAATTCGAAACAAAGGTGGAAGTTGAGGATATTCATCTGAGAGGTCCCTGATCTTGAAGGAATGCTGTCAAACAGCTAGTAACCGACTTCTGCTGGAGATACAGAGTCAAGCTGGTGCTGCTGCTGTTGCAGTGGCTGCTCTGTAAGGGAGATAAGTCCAGGTCAGGAATGTCTCTGTGCCTGGGCCAAGCAGGGATGAATGGAGGCAGAGATAGAAGGACATGACAAGGGAAACAGTAATGGAGAGGAAAGAGGGATTGAATAACACAGAGGTAGAGGGTGAGGCAGAGGGAAGCAGGAAAGAAAAGAGTGATGAATGGATGGGAACTGAGGAGGGGGGGGGTGAAGGTTCGGATGGCAACAGGCAAAGACAATGGAATCACAAAACAGGTTAAAAGATAGATGGAAATATAATCAGCAAAAATAAAGAACCAATAAAATGTGTGAAATAAAATATTTAGGTGTCTCCACAGAAGAATCTGTCTGCCTGTGTGAGTTCTGTGAGTATCAGCATGTGGAAAGCTGTTCTGTACTTTTTTTCTTTTTTTTTTAACCAGGGTGAAAAACCCTGTCAACTCTCAGACAGCCTCCTCCCTTTAATGGCAAAGCAACCGTGACAGCAGCCATGACAGGAAGAAGGGGGCTTTGTAATGTCTGTTGGGTCAGAATATGGGCTGTTATCAAGTGAGTCTGTTATCAATGCACCATCAAATGGACTTGTGGGCTGTGTCTGATCTCATCCAATATCCACCATGCTGAGAGAGGGATTTAGATAAAACTTGAGTGCTGGGCTTGGATCTGCCTGGACTGTCTGTTTTGAAGCATTTTGTATTTGTTTGTGTGTGGGTGTGATTTGGGACAAGAGGGGTAATGCGACAGCCGTATTGCAAGGCCATGTACGTGAGCGTGTGCATGTGTGAATGTGTACAGGCATTTTTTTTTTTAGGACATTCCAGGGGATGGCCTTATGCAAGTGTTTCAGGGGAGAGAGGGAAATAGAGGAGTATTAGGGGAAGGAAAAAGGAGAGTGTTCATGTTGTTTACTTGCGTTGGCCATTTATATCCCATGGGACCTTTGCATTTTTGGACCGGAAGTGTGAGTGTGAACATAAGTGTGCGTCTACGTGACAGTTGTGACCAAGGACACCGCTAAAGCCAAATATCCAAGGGGGCTCAGCTAAGGTCAGGCTGAGGGGGTTTGGACAGTAAAGTGGAGGTGATATCACTGCATGGATTATTTTAACTGTCCCCACCAAATGTCACACAACCCTGCACAACAAGTCAAAATGTAATTTTTCACCCAAAGTTCAAGTTCAAGATTGTGAAAGGGAAAGCCGCTGACCTTCGGACTGCACTGAAAGCATTATAAAGGGCACCAAATGGGCAGCCTTGACAAACAAAGTAAGCAAGACCCAGATTAACAAAAGAAATATTATCTCAGTTGCCTTTATTAAAATATCTTTCTGTAAGGGTTCTGCCTTCACCTCTATAATAACAGACGTGAATGAAATTTCATTTGAGATGCTTGCAGGACTGTAAATAATTAAAATTACATAGAAAAAAAGACAAACTTTCAACAATTTCATGGGTATCATTTCTTCAGAAGGTGAAATGTTCCCAGTGAAAAGTGTTCAATTGTAGATCATCCAAAGCAAACAATGCATTAGTTCTGGAAAGAAATGTTGCTGCCAAATATTTTAAATGTAATGTTTTTCTAATCTGCATTCAACTTAATTATATTTGGGACAGATATCTTAAAACTTAAATAACTAAAACCAAAATGGATGGATAGATTGCACTATAGTCATGAGAAAATATCTATTTTGTTATTTGGATTAACCGTCCCTTTAAAAACACCACATGAAAGAGAAAAAAAGTGAGAAACCTGCCGATGACAACCAGCTTCAAATGCACTGGGAAAAGAACGGCTATGAGTGCAAAGCCAGTGTGAAATAATGAGAAGTGCAGCTTCTTTCTGCTACTGAGAGAGTAAATTAGTGTCTCGACAAGTCGAGCCGCCAAAAACGAAGTGTAAACACAGTCTTTTAGCTCTCAAGAGGGAAAAGATGATTACCTCACAATTACAAGACCACAGAGGAGAGAGAAGCCCCATTGCCTCAGTGACAGAAAGAGAGATTACAGGGTGGCGGCTGCACTAATGATGATGGGGAAAAGCAAAAATACTGCAGTTTATCCCAGAGGATACACAAAATTGCAGCAACTTACAGAAATTTGTGGCACTTGGCTACCGCTTTGGCAATGCACTTCAAAATGAAAGATGAAGAGGGAATGCTTTATTTGTTGCATGTCTGCTACTGAGTTTAACAACCTTTTTTTCCCTCGGAGCACCGAGACGTCAACATCCACAGAGGAATTCAACAGGTTTGTTACACAGCAGCAAGTGAATGTCAGAAACATGTCAGTTCTGACTCTACTTTTTCCAACAAGTAGATACTACTAAGTCTGTCAAATTATTTCATAATCAAGTTGATTAGTACGGCTAACATGTTAACCAATATAATTGGCTAAATACAAACACTTTTGTATGACGTGTATGATACAGCATTTATCTCCTATGCTGACATCACTGCACCATTGTCATTCTTGCAAAGCCTTAAACTTAGAGGAGGGTTAGCTTTGCAATACACCACTGCCTACCACCCCTCAGATTTTAAGCCATCTAATAAATCCTCACACACTAATGTGATGACTGTGGGGGAGGGTGACCTAATCCTACACTGATACCATGATGCACCACACACACACACACACACACACACACACACACACACACACACACACACACACACACACACACCTCCAATATTGATTTGGTATCATTGATGCCAAATTGAACCCTCTTAAGTGCACAAGCTAGTCTTAATACCTTTTCATATTATTACACTGATCTTGGAAAAATAAAGTATATCAAAGTAAGGGGATTGTGCAAAGCTATACAGAAATTCTACTGTGCAGAGCTTAGAAGACCTTAAATTATTTTACAGACAGTCATAAAAAGTTGTATAATCAAACTGCAAAAAGAATATACCAAGACTGTTGCCTAACACATGATGTAAAATGGGTGATACTGTCAGCCTTGTAAAAACATCAGAGGTCAAAAGGAGGCTAAAGGAAGCCTAGATGGATTGACAGGGGTTGTAATTACTGTGGGTCACTTAAAACATTGTCATACCCTGTCACAGTCATCACCTTTTATTCAGCAGGACATGCACACCACATCTAACATGTTAGCACCATGAAAACAGCGCTGAGGTCCAGCTGCTTTTCTACGGTCATGTTTCAACTGCTGAAAGTCTGTCATAGTCTACAACTTCAATTATTTAATTTCTACCCTTCATCTACATCTCTTCTCCATGACTAATATTCACAGCCTGTTTGATGGAAAGAGAAGGTGCAGGCACAGTGCTACATAATGCCATGTGGATATGAGGTCAATGCAATTGGATGAAAATCTAGTGAGCTCATCTGACAAACATTACACTGTATACTGTTTAAGGCCAATCCAAGCTATCTGCATGTCTGTGTATCTGCATGACATAACTTTCATAGTCTGCCCAAGTCTGTGTGTAGCCCAAGAAAATCAGAGACTGTACATACTGCAAGCACTGAATGCCCATGTGCCAGACAAGTAAAATGGAGGCTTGGTTTGTGCACCGTATGCCTGTAAAAATTATTTCTTATCCTTGATGCAATTCCGTTTTATTTTTTTTTGACTTTTTCAAACTATGGAGCAATTCTTTCTGTCACAAGGACGCCATCATGTTTTCTAGTGTATTGTGTGGAATGTATGTGCGTACGCATACCTCCAACTACTGTATGAAAAAGATGTGCTATCCAAGACAACAAATACACCCTCTTTCCATATCAAAAAACAAGTCTGAACAGGCTGCTTTAATATTGTTTATTTTATTCTAAACCTAATCTCTTCCATTCTTTAAGTCAGTCAATCAGACAGCAATACCTTCTATTCTGGCCAATGCAATTACTACTTTTAGGTGCGGTAGCCCACCAAATACTAAAATCTTCTGCACATCATCTCTAGTCTCTTAATGTTACACACTAGGACAAGTTCACCGGATCTCAGAGCAGACTGATGACTGCACAACAGTACCCTCTGAGGGAGCTGAATTCCTCTGTATCCTCGCAGACACACTGGCCCAGAACAAAGCTTTATCATCTGTTAATGAATTCCACGGCCAGCAGTGCTTACTGCTGCGGGCAGGTAATTAGTTTGAACAGCGGGAAAGATCAAAGACAACACTTCCTGTCTTGCCCTCTGGTAGTGACCTCACAAGGGGAAGTCACAGATTTCACCGGGTGAGAGAAGCAAAGAAACTCTATGAAGCTTAGCCAACAGGCACAAAATCATAGTCCCCGTGAAAAGTTGTTTCAGTTTGAATCACAGCAACTTATCCATTTGGTAAAACAAAAAGTTGTTTAAAAACAAAACAGCTGCTTATTGTCTTTGTAAAGATCACTTGTTTGCCATCAATTACACATTTCTCCTGATTAAAAATGTTCTGTTGCTTTTCTTCTTGACATAATTTAGTGACTTTAACATTATTGCAAATCTAACTTAATCTGTTAAGAACTGCAACAAAGAACAGGCTGAGTCAGGTCATCATTTCACGGAAGAGCTAAAACTATCACATACTCAGGGTTATCATCCTGAGTGCTGGAGCCTCCCTTCCTCTCACAGTGCTGGCTGAAGCCCTTATCTGACAAAATGGAGTCCAAAGAGGACAGTGAGAGATAGCCTATCTGTGTGTGTGTGTGTGTGTATATATGTATCTGTGTGTGTGTGTGTGTGTGTGTGTGTGTGTGTTTGCATATGTGCGTGTTTGAATGCCAGTTTTATCTGATGATCCAAGTCATTACCCAGCCATGCCCCACAACATGTTGGCTCATAATTTTTCAATGCTGCCAAGTGTGGTTACATTAACACAGATCAACATGGTCGCACATGGTGATGATAATACACTGCCAAAGTACCTTTGAGAAGATACAAGGACAATCACACTTATGTGGCCCAACTCTTCAGGATTTGTCAGTCATTTCCTCCCAACAAGAATAGAAATAGTCTTAAAACAATTTGAATTGTACAGTAATCCCATCATACACTCCTAAAATAATAGATGAAATATTAAAAAATATTTAGTGGCACAGATACAAGAGTCACAGACATTGAAAAATATCTGTTGGCTTGGCGGGCCTACTCTCCACACTAACTGAAGGATTAAAAGCCTGTAGGATTTGGCTGGCCATGGTTTTAGAGTGCTGCTTAATTCTGCATGTAGCTCTCACAACATATTTCATTGTACATGAGAGATAATTGAGAAAGCCCCTGTCATGCCGAGCAAGCAACTTATCTGAGAGGTTGAAAAGACCGTAAACGTGCTGCATGGGTCACGCAAATACTGGCTCTCTGAATGATGAGTCAGTTCCATGACGTTACATCTTTGTCCCTTGATGCTCCGCCAGCGGCACTTAACATGACTGTGCTAGAGGAATCCATCAAATATTGATATTAAATCTACTTTGTAATTGCTTAGCTTCTTCATCCCATTCTATGTCACTAAAGGTAATTTCAGATTTGGTCCAAATGTACACAATGAACCAATCACATTATTCTGTGAACTGCACAAGGCTTACAGAAAACTCACCAATGGTTTGAGGTGGACAAAAGAGAAATTTTCCCACAGAAAAAAGAAAACAGCAGCAGCTTTAATGTTTTAGCAACCTACCAAAAAAGCTGCCTGAGGTCTGGGTAAACCTCTCCAATCAGGCCCAAGTGTCAAAACTCCATAAAAATGGATTTTAGATCAATTCTTCATGAAGGTCATCCTGTTCACCCCCATCTCCATAAAGTGCTGCTTGTGTTTCATTACTATTCTTGTTTCATTTTTTCCACATGCTAACCCTCTCAGATCCCCATTTGTTTGGCAGCACCCACTACTTTGTGCCTTACTGTTTCACCCATCCAAACTTTCAACACATCTGTCAAGCAGCAAGGAAATGGCGATGTGTGCTTCTACACGACTGAAAAGCTCCTGCTGGAATGGACCACACTCTGTGCCTGGCACATGGACATCCCGTTCCTTATTCCCCTCTCCCTGCATTCCAAGTGGAATACATCACCTGCACATGGCTGCCAAGGACGAGACATACATCATCCTGTCAGGACAAGAGCCGAGATATAGAGGGAGCATGGCAAACAAATGGCACTGCCCTCTGTCCCGAACAACTAGCCTCCAATGAGAGTGAGAGTGCGCTTAAAACCCATTCAAGCAAATAAAGCATATTTGAATTTGAATCAGAGAGAGAGTGTGAAAGCAGCAGCGAGAGCAGAAAACCACTGCAACCATTCAGGCACATGCTCAAGTACAGAAGACTAAGATGACTACCAGCAACGCCTCCCGTTGCCAGATTTCAACTATTCTTAAATATGGCTCCACCAGGTCAACAGCTGAAGTCAAGGTGAAGTAGAGCTAGCTGGCACAGGTTGTATGTAATGAGTGATGATATGTGAACATTGATGGCAATACCTTCTGGTCACCCTCAACCTCCCTCTCTATAAATCCTGGCAGTGAAAAATGAGATGGCAATCAATTGAGAGGCAAGTAGACTGAGCCCCTCTGGGAAACAATTCACTTTCTGCAGTTTCTGGAATAAAACAGATGTATGTGGATGTGGAAACACACAACACATAAACACACACAATTTGTGTATTTTGTACGGCAAAAATTCAGAATCGATTCTTTAGTTAAGCTACAGTAGATAGTGAAAGGACAGAAGGACAGAAGGTCAGAAGACGTTCTGCACAGGTCATCAGTTTGACTCAAACCTAAGATGTTGTGAGTAAAGAGGATGAGCTTTAATTAGATAGGTCAGACCCATATGCCACAGTCTGCACTAGGAAGTGAGTTAGTTTGGTCATTTTTGCATTACATGACACTGTTATGTGCAATAACAATGGCGGCCATGTGATATCCTGTCTGCTCAATTATCAGCTTTCCGCCTTGTTTCTTTAGCTATCACTTATAGCATGGGCGCTCTAAATATGAGCAGTTTGTAATCCCCAGGCTCTGTAGGAAAATGTGCATCATCCATCTAGTTGACCCCTCCACACCCTTAACCTAAGACCTAAGCCATTAGGACCTACAGGCTAAATAAATCCCCTTTTACACAGTAGTCCTAAGGCAGAAGATACAATATGCTCATCCTCTGGTTGACGTTATTCATATACTTTGAAACATATAAAAAAGTATACAAAAGCTCTTTTTTCTCTCAAATCAGTCATATACCTATTTAAAATCCACATGCAAGCTAGCAACTCACCGATAAGAAATATAAAATATGGTAGAAAATCTGCAGAGGTAAAGATAAAAGTAGAACGGAGGTGTGAGGAAATCTCAGTGCGTCAAACTGATGTACATTTCCTGTTCTATTGTCTGTCATCATTATGAAAGATCAACAATAGCAGACAAAGATAAGAAACTTGTTCCTAATCACAGCATTCAGAAGAGCTCGTTCCCACTTATTGTTGTCAGTGGCTGATTGTTGCGCAAAGGATTTTCCTCAGTGGGATTGAATCTGCTTTTCAGCCTCGGAGACAAGAGACAGGGAACTGAACAGCCAGCAGGAAAAAAAAAATGTTAGACCATGCTGGATTCATTCTGCATTCAGGTGTGAAATTAGCAACATAAGTTAAACTGACAACACAATATATTGGAGATACAAAAAAAAAATTCAAAATGTGGTCCAACAGCCACTTCAGTATTGTTTGTGAGAGCTACAATATACTATACTCCTGAGAAACAGCTCAGCAACAATAGATGCCTATTTATAGCTAATCTTGTATCTATTGTAAATAAAATGCAAGAGAGAACATAAAACTTGAAGGTAGAAATGAGTGATAGTAAGCACAAGTACAAAGACCAAGACTGAGTTGAGAGACTAATGCAACTTCAGGGAATGGAGAAAAACTGTTGCGGATGAGCCTACTCATACATCCTCACAGTTTCGGTATCTGAAGGCCTCTCACTTGCTCCACTAACTGTACCTTTACTTTCATAGACAAACTGGCTTAGAACAATTCATCAGACGCTGTATCTAAAACTACTGACCATTCCAAAACTATTGTGTTGTCGTGTAAGTGTCAATTCTTGGCATATGCTGATGAAGAGCAAACATATAATCCATACAGAGTGGTTTTGTGGTTTACCGGCCTCCTTCATTGCCGGCTGTATCATTTAGCTCTTTCCAGCAGGGTCAACTGTAGCAGTTTACTGGCAGAGCTGAGTTATGATGGATGACAACTAAAGGACCCTTCTGTAGAAAGAGATCTTTTAATAAACTGAAGTCACAGCATTAAATACTGCATAGCATATTTGTATTTACATCTGCAAAAACCACAGCATAACAGAAAAAGAGACTGAAGGTCGAACGGTATACTGGCAAAACTGACTCAGAGAACAATGCGATGATCTCAATAAAGAAAACACCATCGTCAGAGTAATGATCTACCAGTTTCTCCAAGTGAGACATCAGTTTTAGTCCAGAGACACCACACTACCATGGCAATACAGCATCTCCTCAGTCACCTTACAGCAGCTCAGAGGATACTGTATGGAAATTAACAATAACAAAGGTTGACGGAAAAAAACAAAAATATCCAAACAATACAAACGGTGTGTTCAAGTGCAACTTTTAAGAGGAGACAAGAAATGATACAAAGCATTTGATCAGTCCACCTTTGCCAACAGTAGTCCTTAAAAGGTCTGCTTAGTATCATGGCCCTAAATAAGATTTAAGTTTCCATGTCAGGGCATTGTGGAGGCTACACGCATAGGATCTGTGGCTCTGCCTCTGGTACGACTGGAGCTGATGCTTACCTCCTCCAAATTGTATTTACCTACATGTCAGGGGCTTTGGGGGATATGGAAATACCACATGGAGACTGCAAGATTTGTGATTACTCAGACGGTGTTTCTGATGCTAAGATAGTTTACAGTGAAGTAAACATGGACCAAATTTAAGAAAGGCTCTTTTTCAGCAACGCTACCCAAGTTGTTATTTTCTATTGCCTTTGTTGTATAGAGAAATGCTTATTGTATAGTATTTGTTGCTTTTAGGTGCACTTGGCTAGAAGTGCTCACAACAATAAAAAAAAAAAAAGGTTAACCAAGGAATATTCCGTTATTCAGAAAATATATATCTACACTAAGAACAAGTGCACTAAGAGCCTGTTTAAAGGTAAAAACCTAACTGCCAACCCGGTGTGTTGAATCAGTAGAAAAGACTGTGAGAATAGGCACTTATAGTTGTTAATGTGCAGGAACTCTGAGATCGACCATCCTCCCCCAATGATTATCGTTTTCCCCAAGCTCTGCAAAGCCTGCATCAAGTTGGCTGGCAGCCCTCTGCCAGGGGCTTTGGCCAATATTGAGGATTAAAACCCTGCAAGTCTATAAATACACCTAGCAGACCAACGTCAGCACCCAGCCAGCTATTGGACTCACCTCTCACTGCTGGATGGCTGGCATGTGTTTTTTTTCTTTTCTGCTTATCACTTGCTTCTACTTTCTGCCTCTGTCTTTCAGTTTCTCAGACTCTCAATGCTCTCTCTCTTTGTGTTCCTATTTTCCCCTCCAACTCACTCTCTCAGTTTGTCTCCCACTCTTCTGTGTCTTTCACTCTATCCCTCTCATACTCTCTCGCTTGGCAGGGCCTCTTAATTGGAAACAAGCTGTGAGAAGGCTTTCAGTTTGAGGTTAAAACTGCATCTGACCTGCCTCCTGCTGTATCTTTTCTTCTCTCCTTTGGCTGTATCACAGGCTTGTGCACAGTGGCTGAGAGCAGATGTATGAAGGACGTAGTGTGGTGGAAGCAGAAAGTTGACTCTTCCCACAGGCTGGAAAAAGCAGGGACATGACAGGTAACCAAGCCAAATGGAGAACATATAACTTGGCATTTTTAGTCTTTGAGCAACATACCCAGCTGAAATAAGATATGTATAATCAAGTAGCCGAGAGAGACTGATTAATGCCACCTTAGGGCTTACACATTCTTTTTTGGGAACCCCAGTTCTTTTTACAATGCAAAACATGCATCAGGTCTCCTGACATAGCCTTTTCCATTGCCATCAGCTGGTTTCTTGTAATTTTCATGTGCAAGCAAATCTCATCACATGTACAGTCCAGAGCAGCAAGAATTTCAAGAACCTACCCAAAAATAACACTTCTTGAACCAGAAAGCTCTTAGCTCGCTGACTAGTCCCAGTTCTTTTTCACCATTAACAGAAAACCAAAGAGCCACATGGAAATATGAGTAACAGAAGACTTAGGCTAGTTAACGGCAGCTGTTAATCAACAAAATTATTATCACAAGACTAAAAAAATTCAATTAAAATGCAACTAAGAAAATACAATTATACAGTATAGAATGCAATGCCCTTCCCAGATATAATCAAATTTTCCCTTCAAACAGGCAACATACAGAGTACATTAAAATCCCCATATACATACCAGGCAAACATCTGGAGCATAAAGTCTCAACTATTACACAAAAATGACATGGCCATTACATGGTAATTATAGTGAGAGGCTGCATTCAGTCTGTCACAACTTCCTTGTTGTCAGTGGGAGAGGATAAGAGGGATTTGTTGCACAAAAGGCCACAGCCAGGCACAGAAACTATTACTTCCACCCAGTTAGACCACAGACTGCACTGTCTGACCCATAGGGCTGTGTAACAGGACAGTACAACTCAGTCACAATCAAACATGTCAACCTGCACAGAGAATCTGAGGATTGTGATCTGTGCCTTATGCAAGTAAGATGACTCTGTAGGGAACAAGCATAAACATGGCACAACTACAGCTGTTAAAATGTGACACAATTACAAATTGGCCAATGTCTTAACCCGAGTCTAAATCTGTCTGACGAACAGCTGCCTTATCCAGGGAGATTCAGCTCAGCTCAGCTCAGTTAATATATTCCCTATTTGCAACATGCTCCAAGCTGCTTACTTCAGCCAGTGTGTTGTTTACAGCACAGTATAAGTCAGAGACACTTTTCATTTGAAAAGTTGAATCATGACCCAAAAACAAATATTGATCTCCTTGGCAACTGCCTTCCTTGACTACCACCCCACCCACATCTTAGCCCCTCCAAGTCTCACTCTCTTGGAAAGTCGTGCACAGCTGGGTGCCAGGACAGGGATATAGAGCAGGTCTGGGTATGATTACAGCTGAAAATGATTCAGCTTCTGGGGACTGATGAATCAATCATGTCAGACCTGATGTTAACTATTTGGATTCACCCCCAAAAAAGGCTAACCCTGGCGCAACTACTGGTGAATATTGGCCAGAAAGCAATTAACAAATAAAGACCAATACAGAGAGAAAACCAAGAAATAATGTTCTTAAAAAATAATCCACAGTGTGCACAGAACAAGTCTACATGCACCTACACCTCAGTGCTAAACATCTTCTGGAGGATCATTCAGAGTGATTACACTTTATATTATGGGACCCATCCCATCCAGGGCATCCTTTAATTATCCTCCACAGCAGGTAAAATAATATGATACTTTGGCATCAACATTGTACCCAGGCCACCATGCCAGGTGATCTATGAAAATACTGAATTCAAGGCTTAACATCATCCTCTGAAAGTGAGAAGAGAGTGGGTAATTATTTCACACACAAAAATAAAAAAAGATAGTGAACTGCAAAAAAAAATGAGTCCAGACAGCCTAAAACTGTATTCTGTAAATTCACTGTGCACTTGAAGATATTTTTACCAGATCCTTTCCAAACAAACTTCTTATAAAAAATGTATATCTTGCTTCCTCTATGTGCACAAACCATTGGATGTTTGTATGATGAAAACCTTGCATTTTCATTTCAAAATTTGAGATCCAAATCATTTCAGAATGTGTCATAATGTGAGTGCGACCTGCAAGTCCATACATTCCAGCACAATAAAAGTCACAGATGGGCTCAGATGAAGAAGATTGTCAAGCTTTCTGTTTGAAACTGTATATAATACATATCCTCACTATTGAAGTGCCAGAACTTTTGGTAACCATATCGGTTTTACCGGTATAAAGACTTTGAATGTTGGGGCAAAGGGAGAAGGTGAGGCTGGAAAGAGTAAGTACATTTTATATAATTTAACAGGAATTCGACAGTGGACTGGGGATCAAGCCAAAGTCTGTTGACTGATAGTGGTGTGGCTTACTGAGGATGTTCTGACTGAGAACCACTGAACATTCTGTAGCCATGCAATGAAGCTAAGCTGGTGAGGGCTAGTGAGATACCCAAAGCCTGTTTCTACCCCTATGCTACTTAATGACAGGAGGATTATTCTTTCCTTTGGGTTATGGCTCTGATGCCACCCATCTCACTGTGTGAAATCACTCCCTGGCAGCACTTGGCAGCGAGCACTCAGCTGGCAGAAAGAGGCAGAGAGTGAGAAGATAGCTCATGTCTTAAGAGTGATATGGAGAATGTTCTTCTGCTGAGCCAATGAATGAACCCCATAAGCTGACACTTACCTGCACAGGCACACACGAACATGAGGGGATCGATGCTCAGAAACACATCATGATATGAAAATACAGCTCAAAGTTTAATGGACAGGAAGAAAATAACTCCCCCTGATTTTCACTGCAATACATGTGTCATAGCTGATCCTTGAACATACTATGTAACATACTATGAAATGGTCTGTCACCCAAACCGTACAACTGACAACATCATGGTAAAGACGCAACATGGGGGTCAATCACTTCAGGCCCCCAAACAACGAAGGGGTCACGCAGGACACGGTTTGGGGCCAGGGCATTCCTGGCTGATGCAGTTGGGTTTGTCTGGGAAATGACTGAGCAAACAGGGGCCAGAGTGGCTTCCCCTTACTGGCACCAGCGCTTTGTCCCCACTAATCCACTCCAAAGAGCCACAGTCAAACACCCAGCGCCATACAGTCACCAGTAACAACACAGCACAGTCTGGGGGCACATGAAATGAATCCCACTGGCCAAAGCAGGGAGACAGACGCCAGTTTGCTCATCAGATTTGGGCACAGAAAGCAGTATGGCTTATCTGTGGGACTGGGTGGTGATCACAGAGCAACTTTTTGAGGCAATGGGGCTGTGCAATATTGCCTTCAGCTGGCATGGCGTCAAGCTCCTCATCTATTAGCTCATAAATCCTGTGCATCATGATAACTGGTAGCAGAGTGTGTACATTTTTACATTGAGTGAGTCAGAACTCGTAATAAACCAACAGGAAGAAAGGTGGAGATGTCGAGAGCAAAAGAAACATGGTTATTCACTGGTGAATCGCAGGTATTTAGGTACAGTTAGGGATATCAATTGAATTACTTAAATACAGCAGCACTTTGTGGCTGACATTAAAGCTAATCTACTTATCTGTGCCTTGTGATGTGTAGTTTGGTAAATAAAGTCATATGATATGAAGACTAGTGAAGAGTAACAAATGTTGATGTTTTATGATGTTCTTGTTTGTGTTTCTATTGCTGTTGAGTGAAACAATAGTGCAAAATGAACTGGAATCAAATATGGGCACAACAGGATTTTGACAGCCCTTGGGCTGTGTTGTGTTTAGGAATACTATCTTCACACTTCCTCATGTTTGGGAAGCATAGTGACAAATTATGTACATGACATCCAAGACTTAAGGCTCTAGATCCCAATCATAGCAACGCTTATATTTATACATCCCTGAACAATAAAAGGAAATAAAAAAATATATATATTTAAACAACATGGGAAAAATACCAATAAAAGCCATAATTTGAGGAAAATGGGAAATATTAATTGTAATATGTTTTGCTTAGAGATGAACACAATCAGACCCAGTTTAATATCCTAGTGAGTATACAAAATGAAGAGACAAGATGGAATGCAAAAACAGAAATCAACTTATACCCCATACAGCTACTTTGCAGTATGAATGACTGTAGTTGGGTGGTACTTACTTGTCATATTCTGCGTTGTCTTTATCACAGCGTGCATCCTTGTGCTTCTGCCAGTCTTTCCCATGCTTACAGGTGGTGAGGAGGACGACATCCTCTGAGTTATGAACATGATATAAAGCGTTCCTAGTGTCTGAACCTATTCCAGTTAGGTACCTCTTCCCCTTAAAAACAAGCATGTACTTCCTATAAGGGGGAATGGTGTTATGTTTCAGGTAGCCTCTTTCCCCTCCTGTCCTAGGGTGGTCTTTAGAGAAAAGAGGGATAGAAACGTCAAAGTTAGGCCTAAAGTTCTCTGTGCTGATGCTGGCCTTAGCCAACATAGCAAGACCGATGTCGAAGCCAAGGTCTTCCGTGTAGTCTGGCCAGGTGCCGGAGTATAAGTTGAAGATGATGTGGTTTTTGCCCCCATTCCACAAAGGAAGGCTCTGGATTTTTGCTTTCAGGTTGTGCACATACTGGGGTGAAAGCTGGTCCCGGTCCAGTGTGTCCAGACTCAGGACAAACAGACATGCCTGTCCTGGGTCAGGTGTATAGAACCTGGACCCTTCAATAGAGGACAATATGTTCTGATAACTCTCTGACATCTTTTCCCCTTTCTGCTGGGGGTAGACGTAAACTTTAAATCCATTCCTCTCACACAGGGAGAAATCAAAACAGGAGTCCATTCTGCAGCGTTTTCCAGTGTAAACGCCTGAGTTAGCGTCCCTCTTCTGCCTAGGAGATATGTGTTCATTGTGATCATCGCGCCGATCTTGCTCCCAGGAGCTGAAGGGCTGCAGGTACCCCGGGAAGCGACGCCACCGAGCCCCGGGGTGATACCCGGTGAGGCTGCGGTCATCACGCCGACTGGGTCCACGTCTGGATAGCGGGACTTGTATCCCCCCAAAACAAAACAACAGAATGACACACGCACCGGCGGAGAACAGAATTAAGTACCGTTTTTTGGCCTGCATGTGTCCTACGATCTGAGATAAGATGTCTGGCGATAAATCCAAGAAGTCCCCAAGTTTTGGTTTCACCACCTCTTGCGGGAACGCTCCGCCATCTTCCCCCGGGCTGCAAGGGTTGTGCGCTCACGTCTCCCACCTTCTGCTTCAGATGCCTTTCACAAGTCCGGGAACTGATCCAACGCATGTGGGCGATTTATAATGTTCATCCACCTCGTCTCCCCGTCAATAGTTGTATCGATTAACTGACAACAGGTTCTCCTATGCAACAGAGTGCCTCAATCTGGGCATCTAATGTGGCACCCTACTTTCCTTTGTATAAAGCTACCTTTACTTTGCCCTAAACGTTCATTATAACACAGAGCATTACTTTGTAGATAACCAGAGCCACACAGTAACTAATAACATCACTGCACAAAATGAGTACAAACTTGAGCCTGTTTAGCAGCAGTGTGTACTAGACTTGTTGCCTGGACAGTCAACTATTGTCCCTGCTGGAAATTAGCTACCAAGCGGGCACCGGAGCCCTAAACATTCAGCATATTGCCTCTATTGCTGCCGCATTTATTTCACTAAACGATAAAGATAAAAGTATCATTATGGCTGTTTGCTAAATTTATATAGCGAATTCCTACAGCCGATTTAGCTAGCAAGCAAGCTAACTACCTGGCTAGTTTCTGAAAACATTCCCAGTTAGCTTGTTAGCTAAGCGGTCGCATCAAAGTAGCTTTAACGTTGCTTGGAAGTAAAGACAGCCAGGCAGCCTCTACTCCCCGTCTACGACCATGTCCCTTCATTCATCCACAACTTATCTGTCGCACTCCCGACGAAACCGACAGGCTAATTTCTCCGTAAATGTCTCCAGTCGTGTAAAGTGTTCAAGCGGTGGCTCACACACATATACAAGAACAAGAGGTGCTGTAGAGACTGCAAGCCAAGCAGAGCAGAGCGGCACGGCACGGCAGTCCCACCAGGACGACTGCTGATGATGATGTGACGTTTTTCCACGGCGCACGGTGCGTTATCATTGGCTCCCATTACATCCGAGGCGGGCGGGGCTTCCAGTGCACCCATTCACATCCAGGGAGAACCGAGCAGGGAAGTAAGGACGGAGAGTTCCTGCACAGATTGTGCCACAGAGGACTGTGAGCTGAGATTTGTGGTTTACCTGTTGAACCATATCAGACCAAATGAGAAGTTAAGAAATAAACTCCCATGGAGAATTCTTTGACAGTCCAAGATAGTTAAATGGGGAAACATCAGAAGCAGGCCTTAAAGAACAAAATAACTATTACATCACAGTAAAATTCAAAATAATTTCATTCCACTCATTTAGCCATTTAGCTTGTTCTGGAGTTTTTGATCATTACACATGATGTTCATTAGCAGATTGAGTCTGCCCAGTTGTCACTTGTAAACTGTAGATATTACTTTTTTTTTTTTTTGAGCACTTCAAGGACTTGTCATGCATGTTGACTGTAATAGGTAGGCTAACTATAATTTAAAAATAATTCAACAAATAGTGTAAATTAAATCCCTCTTGGACTATTAGAATAGAATATTAATATTAGAATATAATAGTAATATAACAACAAATCATATTATCCACATACAAAGGATTGTTTTGTACAAGCCCGAGCAAAACTCACATCATGATAATTTTTATATTTTTTCTGTGAAAATTAAATGCAAAAATGACCATTCCAACTGAAATTGTACTCATATCACAATCGCAATGTCTGCCACAATAATCACAATATGAGTTTTAGAGTGTACTGTTTCTTCATATATGGTCAGTGGGTTTATAGTCAAGAAATCAAGGCCTGTGGCAAGAACCAAAATCAACACAACAGCCTTATCACTCCGAATTGCACTTCACTGGAGATAGACTGACAAAGGTGTTGTGCATAATGACTCAGCATGGATGATTTTGTCTAGTTCATCATCCTGTATTCCAGTGTTTCTTGTTTAGACAGACAACTATTAGCAGTTGAAGCATTGCCCATTACTATATGTTTACCATAAACCATCTTGACTGATGGACTGGGAACATACTTCAAATAAGGTTTTGTTTCAGGTCCCTGTATTAACATGTGATCCTGCAGCTGAGTGATTGGCTATGCCTGTTGAAAGACCAAAAAACAGGATGCATGGGTGTTTTGATGCTTTCTACTGGACAGTCATAGTTCCTCATCAGCACAAATTTGTCCTGCTGAAGTGGCCTTGAACAAAATACTGCATCCCCAGTCACAGCAGTGCTACTCTGTTGTTGAACATGAACTTTGACCTTCCTTTTGGGAGAGAATTCATAATCTTTAGTCTAAACAGAAATAGAGTATAATGGAGAATGTTAGGTAAGAATTAAAAAAAAAAAAAGAAGAAGTTTGCCCTGCGAGGAATTGCACCAGTGAATATGGACCAGCAGGACAATGGCACTGCAGTGTATTAGCCAGGTCTTTTCTGGCATGTATTAAGCCATGATGTGTTTTCACAGCTGCTCTGGTCTGAAAGACTAGAAGTGATTTTGCAGAAGCGGGGAAAGAGCAAGGAGGAATGTGAAGCTGCGTTCCTCAGGAGCTGTGGACCAGTTATCTGCACTGCCTCAGTTCCCCATGGACCACTGATCAAAGACAGGGAGGGATATGATGGCCACCTCCTCACTCTCTACCTCCTCCCTTTTTCTTTGTCTCCCCTCTTTCTGTCTCACTCACCCCACTCCTGCCTTTTCCTTCGCTTACTCTCTCTATCATCTCCTCTGTTGCTCTCTGGCATTCTTTCCATCTCTTCGCTCTTTCATCCCTTTAACTGATTTACGAGGGGGGTGCTGCTGGTGACTGATGTGGGCAGATGAATGTTCCTCCTTTTGCCACTACACTGATCAGACGTGCTTTGTTTATATGTCACTGAATTTTAATTCAAGCTCTTTAAAGTGGTCTATCCATGTGGAATTGTTGCAGTGCCTTAACATGTTGAATTTTTTTCGCACATCCAGTAGGCTTTAATTTGCCTCACTTCAAAACCAACATGTGACATGATGACAAAGTAAGAAGAAATCAACAAAAAATTCAGACAAATACATATAGGCTATATACAAACATGTTGTAGAATCCATCCATCTACATTTATTTTATTTCTTCTTTCTTCTTACTATATAAATATATATAAACATCTGTGGAGATCTGCTTTTGTCTAGTTATTATCTACAACTTAATGAGAATGTGGAGATGCTGTGTCCCTGCTGTTGCATTGTGTTTGCTGGACTGAGCACTGGCCAGATTTAGAGCAGCAGGGTGACTGAGCCAGAGCAGCACTCCCGCTGTGTAATACACGCAACCATGCCAGTATCTAATTTGGATGCACCCAGGTCAGCATCGTTTTCCCAGCCAGCCAGCGAGTCAGTCAGCCAAGCAACTAAACAGCCAAATGGAGATTTATTATTTCTTTCTGAGTACATTTTGAGGTCACTAATAACTGTAATGCAATGCAGATTTGATATTAAAGATTCCACTTATATATTCACATGAAAAATATAAATGTCTGGTATATGCCACAGCCATGCAGACACATGCATGATTACGCATGTGCACGTATACATGCAGTCATTTGTGGGTGTGTAACTGCTATGTATGTGCGTGTCTCTTTCATGTAGTGCACAGCCTTGGATGTGATAATTTAATGTCCCCTCCCAACCGAGACTGACAGCCTTGGCGAGGAGCCTCATTCATCTGTGCTGATGCTGAAATGCACAAATCACATCTGAGAGGATCAGGACGAACAGTGAAATGAAGGGTTCATGTGATAAATGGAAGTGTCAAAGTCTCAATGCAGAAAGGGCCACTAGGATCACCCTCAAGGATTTAAGTGGAGGGCTACTTGATAGACTGTACATCTGGCACATTTTCATCTGCTGGGAACAAGTCATGGAGATGGATATTTTCTAAAATCACACTCCAGTGCCCCCAAAATAGTTTTCTGGCTGGAAGTTGCATGAGAAGATCGATTCCACTTTCATGGCTGTGTGTTAGAAGTTCACAGATTAACTTAGTACACATCGTTTGCTTTGTTTAGATCGTTAGTAACTGTTTTTGTGCTAAGCTAAGCTAACTAGCTGCTGGCTGACTGGATATTTTCATTAATTTTCATCTAATACTCGGCAAAAAAGCAAACAGGAACTATTATGCCCGGCATGAAGGCGCATGGGTGTTCTTTCCATTTATATATTCTCATGCTGTAAGGTGACATTTCTATTTATTATAATTGTAACTGATGTACATTTATGGATAATAGAGTAAAGGTTTCATAGTAGGATTTAGAAATTTAAATGAGGCTTTGAGGTCAGCACAGGATGGCTCCAAATGAATCTACATCAAATGTACATCTCACATCTTGTAAATCATTTCCTAGACTGCATTCACTGAGATCATAGACTTGACAAATTAACCTAAATCTATGGCTGAAATATTCAATTTACAGGCTAAATTATTCAGTGCCATTAAAGCTAAAAAAGCTATTGTGTTCAAAGGTAGCTTTTCAAAGATAGCTCTTGTGTCAAAAAATCTCATTGCCTCCTTTCATGGTGAATATCAGCCTGTTGATATTGTTGATATAATGTCTGCAAAAATGCCAGTAGAGATAAAGACACAATTTGGTTAAGGTTAAGGTTAACTCCACTGGATAATGAAAGTCTACTTCTGCTTTTAGCAGTTATTTCTGTGATGTGCTTCAGTCATAAGGGCCTGCCACACAAATTTGAATGGTAGGCATAAAATGCTCTCACCCTCTCGTGACCCTGTTTAAATTCAGAGTGAATTACTATGCTCTATAAAAGACTAATATTCTATTCTCTCTTTGCAATGAACAGCAAACAACCTTTGGCAGAAAGTGATACATATTTTGTATTTGCACCCATTAATTTTGTTAAATTATTGACTATTTGCATTTTCTTGTTTCATCTGTGTAATAATGGATTTGAGTGTAAACCATTCAAAAGGCAAAGTACATCAGTCAATCTATCAGTCAATAAAGGCGGTAAATGCATAGAAAAGCTACAATTTTCATCTTTCATGTGTGGCTGACCCGAACTGTTAGAAATGGTGCAAAAGGTCATATTAATTTATCATGGCTATCATCACATTCCTCATTCCTCTTTTGTCTTTGTCTTCTTCTTCTTCCTCTTTCTCTTTCAGTTTGTGTTTATGTGTTAGAAATAGAGGATTGTCACTAAATCGGGAGAACAGAGAAAAATGTGTGTGTAAGTGCATTTGTGCATGAGCACAGTATGCTCACCACCTTGTGTGCACGGCAATGTGTGTGTGCTGGAACATCTCAATCACAGAGCAGAGATCAGGTTCAATTACACATGCAATAACTTTTAGGTCTCACTAGGCCCAGAAGCCATTTATATGCTAATAAGTATGACAGCAGTAATGACTTGCAATAAAAAAGACATCTGCTGCTTGATCAAATCTGATATTAGAGCATTACTACAATCAGTCTTTGCTATTTGTCCTGAAACTGCTTGTTAGCCTCGAAACTCCTTGTGGGAAGTGTTTTGGCATCTAGTATTGGTGATGTAATAACCCTTCTCCTGGCCGTTTCTTGTCTCTCCGCGGTGTGTAATAGTGTTGTATTTGTGTTTTGCCGTAGTACTCCTGAGGGAAATTGAAAGTAGACACATTTTTCTATGGAATTAAGTCAAATCAGTCTCAACTTTATTGACCAAAATCACAATGGAGGGATCAAATCTGTGCTATATACTGTATAACACCCTGCATCCTCAGGCTCAGGGCCTCATTTTGGACAGGAAAAACTATTAACCTTTATTTACCTTTACTTACTATACACAACTTTTCCTATCCCGGCTAACACACTAAGTTTAGTATACCTGTTAAACATCAGCATCTTAGCAATGTTATGTTGAACACATTTGGTAGCCAATAAACAAGGAGTCCAATTTCATTGTCCAAAAATTCATGGTCCAAAAATCATCTGTGGCACTAACATTTGTTCAGTACTTCCTAAAAATCAGCACTTTCTGTACATGTGATTGATAGTATTTACATACTGTTAAACATAAAAGATCCTAATTAAATTCCTAAAACAATATCAGAGGAAACACAACAAAATTAATCACATAAACTCTATTAAATACCAGCGATACATGGCAGCTAATTTGAACTGTAATTAGATTTGATACATGTCTGTGAAATATTTGCTGACATGAGAGCAGGGAGAAAGAGAGAGGAGGGCAGAGAGTGTATCCTATCTTATTCCAATGAGAGAAGCCTGCTGTGTGCAGCTCTCACTTCAAGGGCCTGAAAAAGATCAATGAGGAAGAATAGCAGTGGGACTGGACTACAAATTGAGCAGCCTTTAATCACCTCACACAGTTCACAGCGGTGTGAAAGTTCTTGCCATGAAAGGGTTTAATCACTAGCCAAGCTGAATAGAGTCAACCTGCTACTAATAAAGGGCACACAAGGCCTAAGGGGACACATGCACACACATACATGCTCACATGCATGTGTTTGCTAATGCACCTAGAAACACAAACACACACACACACACACACACACACTCATGTGCATGTTCACATTTGCATCCAGATCATTCTCAGGATTGCAGGGCTTTAAAATTACTTATAGCTGCTTAACACTGATAA